>NC_088788.1:20932334-21065636 GCF_949628265.1 Cloeon dipterum
ACAATGGAATGCGATTTTTCATTGTTACGCAACCTTATATAAAAGTGTTTTGGTGTCTGCTCTGCTCATCATATACAAGTTTTGTCCATCTGATTCGCGCCGGTGACCCTGGCCTATAGCTGCTATTTAAATCACGCAACTCTGCACCTGATAATTCTGCTCACGCACTTGAACGATAGCGCACGTCTTTTTTTTATTAAAATCGCGTTAGCTTCAAACGCAGAGCAAGCAATTTGAATGAAGGATATTGTCCTGGATTGTTATTTTTTTTGCTGACGACAATTTATTGGATTGCGCGCTCGTCTATTTAAATAAAGCATATGCAAACAGCTCGACTGATGAGCTCCAGTTGCAGCAACGAGGCTGCAATATAATTTATGGTCATTGGACACAACTTAATCCTCGTTAATAGGTTACAAAAATTAGCATCGGCAGCGACTGAACTGATTAAATCACAACTCTGCGAAGCCACACCCAAAATCATATTAAAACAGCTGGCTGGCATGTTCCTGTTTCAAGGTAAACTCGAAAAGGGGACAATTAAAAAAAATAAAATAATAAAAGGATGGCATGCAATTTCTAAAGAAAAATTTTTTCTCTGTCCGTATATTTTGCACTAATGCCACTTCCAGCGAGTCTAATTTCTATGCCTAACAAAAACCGTTCGAGCGCAACAGAAAGTCAATTGGCCGTAGCTGCGCCTTGAGCAGTAAATTATCTTTCGCGAACAGCCTCTGGATATTGGAGATGGAGATCAAACTGCTTTAAATGGAAGAGGAATTTTCGCACAGACATCAAATATACAGTTGATGTTGGCCTTTAAATTGAGGAATGTGACACTCATCCATCACTTTGACCAACAGATAATATAGATGAAAATAAAATTCTTCACCATCAGTCAGATTACACATATCAATGTGGATTAATTTATGGACACGTTTTTGTTCGTTTAAATTAAATTAATTCTAACACTGGATTTTTTTAAATTTTGATGGTTTAAAAATTATACAAAAGTATTATTATTTTTCTTTTGCGACTGTTTTATTGGACTTACCAAATATTGTTTGACTTTTGTTAATGAGAAACCCATGCAACAAAAAAAGGATAACATCCAATCTTCTCACGATAGACGTGGCTAGTAAATAGCATTTTATGGCTCTATCCTCTCTCCAAGGTGAATACTGCTTCGAAATTCCACCCTTTGTTCCGAGTAAAAGGCTAGCCGCGGAGGCAACACCTGCCTAATGCTTGCTCGATCGCATGCACATCGGGAATGCCGTGTTTCCGATCTCACTTGTTCTTTCCATTCAATTTAACATAAGTTTTAATTCTGAATCTAGGGCTGCATTTATTTCATAGAGCTTTGAACGCTACATATGTAACAACGCTTAAATTATTATTCGACGTATTTCTGTCTGTGTTTGGAGAGTAAAAAATAATCTCGAATTTTCTTTGTCGCCGAGGGCTGCGGTCTCCCTGACAAAAAAATTTTTCTACGCCTCATTTTTCATATCTCACAAATTGTCACCGATTGTGACATCCACCGAATCTAACGTGTGTCTTCTCCTCATGAATCCATGGCACGCACCTTTTAACTCTCTGCGCCTTTGTTAGGAAAGCACGACAAGGTCCTCTGACGACACGCATGCCATCCCTGTGCGGGCGGCAGACCCGAATTTTTTAAGCAACTAGCCTTTAATTCTGGGTCAAATTTTTTCAATTCAGTAGCGAAGCTGAGGACACAATGTCGGCGAAGTTGCGGTTAGACGAGACGCCGTTCGTGCTGAAGGAGGATGAGGCCACCTGCCAGCCACACATTTCGTACTTTCAATGGCCGGACTACGTCGTCTGCGCCCTGATGCTGCTCGTCTCGGCCGGCATCGGCATTTTCTACGGCATCCAAGCCAAGAGAAAAAAGGCCAGCGCCGATGACATCCTCGTCGGCGGCAGACAAATGGCCACCTTTCCCATGTCCATGTCGCTCCTCGCCAGGTACGAATTCAATCTGCCCGATCGAAATCAATTTTATGCTCTTCATGTTTTGACAATTTTCGTGATTGCAATAATCATTTTAAATGTTTTCTGCAGCCAACATGATTTTTGTGCTGTGAATATGGTCGGTTAAAAAAAGCGGAATTGCTTCCTCTCAATGAAACTAAAAAGCTCAATCTTTTAGGTAACATAATATACAAACAGCTTTTTTCTTGGTGACTCCAAAAAGACCTACTATACATAAAAAGTCTATTATTTACTGAAGGTGTTCTGGTTGAAATTACGTGGCGGTAACTTACAGTTACACAGAGTATAAAATAATCGATTCAAACTTATCAAAAGAAGTTTGTAAGATAATTCGATTGCTTGAATATCAAAGAACTTTGAACGGAGAAGTTTTTCATATTATGACTGAGTAAAAATTACTGTGAATCGGAAGGCAAAACAAAAAGCTCAAGTCATTATTGTTTATTTTATCTAATCCACTTTAATTTCAAGTGATTGTTAAGTTGTTATGAAATAAAAATAATCGGTCGCTAGCAACATCGCAATTTTATTTGATAATCTCTGACGCACAGAATTTTCAACCGGTGACAATAGCAACATCAACAAGTGATAAATTAAACAGATAAAAAGCGAAGCTAATGTCATAAAACCCCATGTTAAAATAATTTTACTTTGATGCGAACTTGATGTAACCGTTTAATAAAATATTTCTCGCTGTGTCCTTTTTTAGCTTCATGTCCGCAGTGACCTTGTTAGGAAACCCAGCCGAAATGTACAACTACGGCACGCAGTTTGTCATGATCGGCTTTGCCTACATTGTGACCACGCCGATCACGGCCTACCTTTTCATGCCCGTCTACCACCGCCTCGAGCTCACCTCTGCTTACGAGGTGAAATTGACAAAAAATAACAATAAATATCAGCATACTCACTAAATAAAAATATTGGCAGTACCTGGAGATGCGGTTCAACAAAGCAGTGCGTCTTATTGGATGCTGCATATTTACATTTCATATGGTAATTAACGGTGGGAAATAAGATTCAAATTGAACAATTAATTGTGTCTTTTGAGAACAGATTACCTACATGCCAATCGTAGTGTACGCGCCAGCCTTAGCACTTAATCAGGTAACCGGTCTTCACACTTATGCTGCGGTCAGCATTATCTTCGTCGTCTGCATTTTCTACACGTCAATAGTGAGTAGTATTGATCGATTTGAGGGAAATATTTCAAGAACATAATTTTAAGTACAATTTGTAAGATAGTTAAATTTGCATTAAACTAATTATTCTTAATAACAAAATATTACCTAAAAATTATCCTGGATGAGATTCTAATTTATTTAAACTCTGACAATGAGCACTTGAATCGTGTGCCCTTCAAAAATTTTATTAACCTATTATGCATCGTGCGAAAAATCAATCTTGTTTTAATTTGTTTTGATAAATCACAAGTCCACGACACAAGTTCTAAAAAGTTGACTCAGGAGATTTTTAGCCCCGAAACGTAATTCATCTTGTTACGCAGGGAGGAATAAAGGCTGTGATCTGGACGGACACGTTCCAAGTGCTGATGATGTTCGCCGGCATGATGGCGGTCGTTTTCAAAGGCACCGCTGACGCTGGTGGTTTTGGCTACGTCTGGCAAAAGGCAGAGGAGACCGGCAGGAATGAATTTTTCAAGTGCGACTTTTCCTACTCTCAAATCTAGATAATTTAACTCTTAAAACTCAAATGACAGTATGAATGTTGATCCCCGCGAGAGACACACTTTCTGGTCCATGATCGTCGGCGGCTCGTTCCTCTGGACCAGCACGTATGCCGCAAACCAGGCGCAGATCCAACGCTTCCTGACGGTGCCCACCGAAAAACAGGCTGTGAGGTTTGTTACATTAATGTTTTTTAAGCTAAAATTTATCAAATAATGTTTCATAGGATATTAAAAAATAATATCTAAAAGAGCAAATAATACTGACGATAAAGAGCACTAAAAAGTGCTACAAGCTAAGAAGTATTATATATATATATATATATATATATATATATATATATATATATATATATATATATATATATATATATATATAAAGAAAAATGAAAGAGTATTGTAATTGTTTCAGAGGGGCCAAGTAAAAACATTTATATCTCGGTTTAATTAAATTTTTCATAGAGTAAAATCTATATTTTTGATCATTATTGAGGTTTGATCTGAAGTTCATTTCTTGCAAAATCATCAATTTTACAAATTTTTCCGATTTAGACGGTTTTAGATGATTTTAAGTGTGATTCAAAAAGCATATTTATCGCTTACATGACGACTAGGAGCTCATTGTCAGAAGAAAAAACAGTGGACGGTTTGAATCGCTAGTGAAGCCCTTAGTTTTATAAATATGCTTTCTATTTTTTATTTTTGACAAATTGTTTTTTAACATGTATGTACATATCTTTTGGTGAGAATAAACAAGCAATAATAATAGTTCTCCACGATCACGGTTTGATGTTGGATATGCAAAATTTGTAGAGCGATCTGGATAAATTGCGTGGGTTTGGTGACTCTGTTGCTGGTGTGCTGCTGGGGCGGCCTGGTCATGTACGCCTACTACTTCGACTGCGACCCTTTGACTGCCGGGGTAAGACAAACACGAGAGCGCACTGTTTGAGTTAGCATGTGCATTGTATGTGTGTGTGTTCGCAGCAAGTCAAGGCGTCCGATCAGCTTTTGCCGCTCTTCGTCATGGACACGATGGGCAGTTTGCCCGGCATCCCGGGCCTCTTCACCGCTGGAATTTTCAGCGGTGCTCTCAGGTTAATTGAAATTAATTCTTGCCTGCGCGCTTAATCGTCACTTGAGACTTTGCGCCCTCAAAAGCACCGTGTCGACCGGGCTATCAGCGCTGGCGGCCATCACTTTGAAGGACTTCATGGTGGGCGCGTGCAAAATGAACCTGTCGGACGAGAGGCAGGCAGGCTTGGCCAAGTGGATCAGCTTGATCTACGGCCTCATCAGCTTTGGCATCGTCTTCATCGTCGCGCAAATCGGCGGTGTTCTCCAGGTACCAAAAGGGCGTTAATTTTTAAGCTATCCCCGTCCAACAACAATTCAAAAGCTTTTCTAAAAGGTAGTTGAATTTTATCCCTGAAAGTAGTTATCATTGGCCTAATGATCGACTTATTGAGGTAGTTTAATTTAGTCCAACTCTAAAGCTCGTTTGAAAGTATTTCTTTCAATTAAGGAAAATTTATATTCTTGATCTCATTGAAGAATCGATTTGATTTATTTTCCGTTTTTGAAGGGCTCTCACATTGTATATAACGAATCCTTGATGTGCCACTCATTTTGCCAAAATTAATTCCAGGAACAGAAATTTAACCACACAGCTTAAAATTGTCAAATACAATTGGAAAATCTTACAATGTTTCTAGCCAATTAATTAATCATGTATGAATATATAATTGGTAACAGGCGGCTCTCAGCATTCATGGGATTGTCGGCGGTCCGATTCTTGGGCTGTTCAGTCTCGGCCTTTTGGTTCCCTGGGTAAACTGGAAGGTTAGTTTGTAAGGCTGCATCCAATCAAAAAATTAATGTTGCTTATTCTCTCAGGGCGCATTTACTGGCACGATAACAGGCTTAGTATTCGTCGCGTGGATGGGATTCGGCGCTCAGGCTGAAGCGGCCATGGGACATATCTCATTTCCGAAAAAGCCACTTTACACTTTCGGCTGCAACTGCACCGTCGGGCAACCCCCACTACCCCCACCTGAAGGGTGAATAGTCCTGTTTTTTTTACATTTTTTTCTATTTTACGACGCTTTCATAGCTACCCCGACGTTTTTCCTCTCTACGCGGTGTCCTACATGTGGTACTCGCCCATCGGGTGGTTCGTCACGACTCTGGTGGCCGTCTTGGTCAGCTGGCTGACCAAGTTTAATGACCCCAGGCAAATGGACCGCAGGATGCTCTCACCCGGTCTGACCAAACTTATGGACAGTCTTCCCCTCGACTGGCAGGAAAAGCTCAACTGGCCGCTGTTGTCGAAAGAAAAGGAGGACAAGGATAAAAATGTGAGTGGCAAAATGATTTTCTTGTCCTAAAATATTATTTGAAATTTTGTAGATGATTGGTCTGCAAAATATTGGATTCGAAACTGAGATAGTAAACAACACTCTAGGAAAAAAAGAAGGCAGTAGAAGAAGCTCCACAAAAAGCCCGTAAATAAGAAGACTATTCTTCGCGCTCCATAAATAAATCCATTCCAAGAGTGGGAAACGTAACATTCAATCTGAAGCACGTACAACAGTTGTGACTGACTTTATAATTTAATCAGTTGTAAATTATTTTTTAGAAACTTGAATTCGAAATAAAAGACATATTAAATTTATTTAAAACCCAAAAAAGGCTTTGAAAACCAACGAAACGTTAACGCGCACAAACGAGAGCAAGTCGAATGAATTTATCCGCGGAGGAAATGATCGAAGGGCCTATTTCCGTCACGGTGATTTGCTTTGGATCGCGTCGGTGGCGTGCGAGCTAGCCAACCCGGATTAGCTCATCCTGGTCCAGATGCATGAACTGACTTCATAACAATATGTCGTGTATGCACTCATTCTCGCCAAAAGTTGCAGCAATGGGTGGGACGGGGGCGTTGCGCCAGCCGCGTGCGGCGAATAGAAGAAAAGTCTAGTGAAAGATTTCGAGTTTTGGCTAGTGGCCGCCTTGCGTGACGTCACGGGCCGCCCGAAATAGCCGTCGGCTAGAGGGGCGGCCAACGAAAGGGGCCCAGTGACAGCTCTAGTCGCAGCCCAGTCCTCGCACAGGCCACTCGCACGCACAGCCGCAGCCCCGAAGCGCCCAGAGATGTACGATACCGACTTTTACACGAGCCGCAGGACCGTGCGGCCCGCTTTGGCCACCTACACGCACACGGTAAGGCGGCCACTCGGGGCTGGAATATCCCGCAGCACCAACAACACACACCGCACAAAACTCGCTCATAACTCGACCATTTCACATTTCACATCTCCATTATTGTCCCTGTGTGTGCGTTCGAATTCCTTTCCTCGTTGCCTATTTTTTAGAGTCACTAGCGCATTCCTTTTTTAGCGTGTCCATAGGTGAAGAGTGTGTGGTTCGTTTATTGTATGTGATAATGCGTCAGGACATGCTGGAGCAATCTATAAATATATGTTTAAAAAGTAACAATAAGCGACACATTCAAAATCAATAATTTTTAACACTTCTACACCTGCAAGACAGTCGTAAAATTAAGATAAGCCTAAATCCCCGTCGTTTAAAAATTAAAAGGTTGAAAATATAAAAAAAATATCTTGAAAGTCACACTTTTTAACAAAGTGAAAGTCTAAAAATAAATCAATAGAAGTCGGTCTTATTCTGGTCCGGTTATTTATCAAAATTCCGGGCATTTCTCCACACTGCACGAGTTAGTCAAAATGATATTCGCGGCGTGCGTGTGGCAACAACATAAGCACGACAGTGACACATTTGTGACGTCACTTCACAACAAAAGCGACCCCTTCATTGACGATCGTCTCCATTAAGGCCGAAAATCGAGTCTCGCGAGCCAAATATGCAAGCGTCGAGGGCTTGTCCGAATTTTCGGCTGCCTTGCACTTTACCCGTAATTATGCGAATCGATGATAAGCGGACGCACGGACACATGCGTATGCAAATGGAGCTCACATACACGCACACATGTAACACAGGCACACACAAACCCGTATTGTGTAGCGTAGTTTTTACCCCAGCTGCCCTCTCGCAGTGTCATTTGCATCTGTAAATGATAGTCGGGCTCGGCTTTTTTTTATCTGTACGCAGTATACTTAGAGATCGATTAATTGCCAATCTAGAAATTTAGTCACATCAGCACCACAGTTCTGTTTGGTCCAAAACAATAAAGCTTTTGAGATGAAAAAATAATTTTGAGCTAATGACAGTAAAGTTGCAAAGTTATCTGAAGACATTTTTCTCCTCCAAGTGTTTATTTTGGTATCATTTCACCGCCGGCCGCTGGGCGAAATAAATTTCTCCAAATCCTTTATATCTGTGTGCGCTTTGCGGAGGATGACTCGTTAAATAACGACAGCCCTTCTCCAGAGGCGAGATTGGGTTTCCGTGAAGCGGCCGAGTCCAAATTTAGCGTCGGACGCACGAGACGCGCCTCGCGAGTGGCGCTGCTATTTATTATTTTCATTCTAACCAGAGTTATGTCCCGCCGGTCTTATTAGAGGAATAAGTTCTCGTTGGTTGCTTGTCACGAGAAATATTGCCATGGCGACCACGACGACTGGATCAAATTTATTAACCAGAGATCCGAATTTTTTAGACCCGCTTTTAGAGGAGAGCGAAGACGTTTCCGAGAAAAGGCTTGAGGAAAGTTGATCGGCTCAAAAAGACTTACACCTGATTGGACCCGAACGTTAGTTGGAAGCATTAGAAACATGATTCGCATCAAAAGGTTTTAATTCCTTGCGAGTGTTACACAAGTTTACAAGCAAGATAGGAAGTCCAGAGTGGAAATGTTTAATTTATTTGCTTTCGGGGTAACTTCAAATGGGAATTCCAGTCGAGGAAACGGACGAAATTAAATCAAGTCGCTCGATGAAATTAGGTGTTTTTGTCCTTCGAACCAAAAAAGTGGGTCACTGTTGCGTCGAAAAGGACGAAAAACAGGCGGCGCCAAGAAGATTCGAACCGCCCACTCGCCGGACGCGAATTCGGTCAGATTTATTAAGCGATTTTGCAAGAATGCAGCAGTTAACCCCGTTCTGTGCTCGCTCGCGCGCGCCACTGGAGCAGCAGCCTCTCGTCTCGTTGCCTCCGCCTCGCACTTTGCTGGGTATTTCGAGAAGCCGGACACGATATCCCGCGCGCGCGTTTTTAAAAAGCAGAGAGCTGCCCACGCGGTGAGTGCTCCACTTGGCAGCGGTCCTGAACGAGTGTGTTTGTTGCCTCAATAAAGTGAAGCAGCAAAGCGAGAATCCGCCAAACTATTTATCAATCCTTTCTCAACTCGTTTCAGCGGTTCAAAGTCCAAACAGCGACAAATTAGATGCTTCAAGTTGGCACGCGGGGGTAATCCTTGAACAGTGCCTTCTGCGTTTTAAAAGTGGATATAGTTACCAGATGCTCCCCTCTCCCCTAACATATATGCAATTTTATAGCTCCTATGAACTTTTACTTGGTACCTATTTCAATGTCAATATTTTACTTCTTTGTTCTCTATTGTACCACACCTTTTTTATTCAAAGTTAGTTATTATTTTTTTATAAGGATTTTTAGTGTTCGCAATTTAAGTTTCTTCAGTGATTGATCATTTACACTTGAGTTCAATTCAGTTGGCGCGTGATTCGAGTTTGTGGGCGTCGGTTCTTTGCCTGCTTTGCCCAAAATAGGCAACCTGCCAAGCAGACGTGTCCGACAAAAAGCCTAACAACGTCGCGACGATTAGCAGTTTGTTCCTCCCCGCCCTCTGCTCGAGATCGAGAGCTCCATCTCGGTGACATGCATTGAACGCACCTCTTGTTCTGAGCAACGGTTAATATTTTAGCACTCTACTTTCGGATTTTTCGAGGTAAATACCTCCCTCCTCGCGCGGCTTTAGAAAGCAGTTTCTGATTTTCCCAGCGCGACGATGAAAGATTCACACGGCCACTTTGACATTTCGCGAGACGAGATATCTCGCTTCACACAAAAGTGAGATGTCGAGAATTATGAGCGAAGCAGTCGGCAGGAAAGAAAAAGTTGGAGCCGTGCCAGCCGCGCTGCTAATATTAAAACTGGCGAGATGAGTCCATTGCCAAATCAGTTTTGCGCGAGATCCATATGCATTCGACGAGGCGGCAGCTAGCAAGTCGTCACAGAGCGGCTCCGATTATAGAATGCGATAATTGCTTTTGACGCTGGATGCTATTACCGTCCCAAAACAAAGGCCGCGTTTTAAAAGATCAAAACGGCTCATTGAAGCCGATGGAGTAATCAAAACATTGTAATTAAAAACGGCGGCTGCTCCAAACTCATCAACCCCGATCGGCTTTAAAACCAAGCCAAACAAAAAGCGGAGTCCTCATTATTTTTTCTGCAAATTTAACTGTGTACACAGTATTGAATTTTCTATAATTATTACCGATCCCGGCCCGAAAGTGTTTTAACCAGCACCGGCACCCCCTTCTCATTTAAGAGTTCACTGGAATGACATTTCATTTCAACATTTTGGAAGGAAGCTTTAAGACTTGGGAACTCTTGAATTAAAAAAAGCCCTTAGGTCAAAATTATTTAAAAAATCAAAAATAACAAACAAATATACAGTGGCAGACAATATAAATATTCGCTTTTTTGCCCTTGTTTTTGATGACTTTCGATCTACTGACAACTATTGAAAAATATTTTTAATTCGAGATTTTATTGAAAAGAAAAAACGAGTAATTAAAAAGGTCTGAAAATTAGACTCACCAACAAATCCGAAATTTCCTACCAAAGAGGAAAATCTGGATTTCTCAAGTCTTGCAGGCTGCCCCCTATTATTAAACCAACAGACGGGGTTGTGTTGGCAACTCACGAATTTTGTGAAAAGTGGTGCTGAGGTGGCTGGCGACTTTTCGTGTGGTTTTAGCGGCGCAAGGCGCCCGAGCACCTGACACCGACGATGCTGCGCCTGTCTGAGGTGCCGCCGTTGTACACCGCCTACGGAAGAGCGCCCAGAGCCCCAGGCGACGAGTCCGGCCTGACGAGCGCCTACTCGCCACCGCGCCGCACCCTGCGCTCCGTGGCCCCTGACATGCCCTCGCACCTTTACACGTTCTACCGCTACTACCGCCACTAGTGGAGCGAGCTAATCCACCTCTCGCACTCACACCGCACATTCGTTCTCTCACAAATTAATAATCTATTTTTGCACCAAAGCAGTGAAAACAAAACGCTCTAATCCAATATTTTTGAATTAAATCTGCTTGTGGGGCCAGTTTGAGTGCCTTCTGATTTGGGGTGTTCTATAAATTTTACAAAGCATAGTGTTTTATGAAATAATAAATTTGTTACAACAATGACTTGAAAATAATAAACTTAAACTTTTATTTTATATATTGTTTAAAGCATGGTAATGTGTGGAAAGAATCAGGGTTTTTCATAATGATATAAGCTCCTCAAATCAGATGTTAAATTAGTCTAGTAGTATCAACTTCAACTTGCCAAGTGACATGTTTCTGAAACTTTTATTTAGCCCAGTGAACTGACAAATTAAATGCAGAAATGTGCAATGTAAATTTGTGTTGAGCGTAGTGACGAGGTGGCATCACGCCCCACAGCCGTGGAATGTAGCCGTGGATGAATTTTGCGCGTGGGCAGCTTTAATGACCTGCGCCGAGTTAAAAGCGGCATCCGTGCAGACCTCTGCTCTATTATTTTTTCTCCCTCTGATTCGCAGTGGCAAAAATGCACGCCAGGCCAGCCGGCGTTTGCGAATATATCGACAATTAATGGTGGCAGGTGCTGGCTGGCCAAAAGGCGGATTTTTATTTCTGCGTCAGGGATGCCGTTTTCAGCTCTCCAGCAGGCCGTTGAATCTCGCTCCACGCGCGCCACACTTGATTAGCAGTAAAAAAATTAAATGAACGAGAGGGCGCGTCACCGCGGCTATGATAATTAATCTCTTTAATTCCGCATTGCTGATTTGACTTGCGCTGGAACCTTTGTATTATTAAAAAAGAGCAGGACTTTGTAAACCAACCAACACTTTCCGCTCTCTCTTTTTCTCTCTATCAACAGCTTCATTAAAAGTACTAATCGCGAATGCAAAACGAGCTGCTGCTGCATTCTTCACTCTGTTATTTGTTAGGCTCAGGTTTTGTGGTGCTGTGTAGGACTTGTTAAATTGATTAATCCCTTCATTAACGGCGGACAAGACTAATTGGAACAGTTATGATTAATCGAGCGCTCGGCTGAATTAATTCAAATTAATGCAAAACACACACGATTCCACCCACGCTCTCCGAACTCCTTCCAGTCAGAGCCACACGCGAACTCGAAACCGAATCTTTAGAGTGTAAGTCCCGCCTAATTTACTCTAATACATTTTAATTGAGTATGATATTATTATTTATTAGAGAAATGAGAGGGAGAGGTTACGCATTATCTATATTTACAATTTCTCTGTTTGGTATTTTTGTTGACATGTTTTGCAATTTAGTTAGTCTCTTTCGAAGGACCGAAGGGTGCGACCGCTTTGGTTGTCACGCGTGGTGCGGTGAGTAGCATTTGTGCATGCCGAGTGGGCACGACCTCACAGGACGATCTCCTGCCCCCCTCCAACCGACCTTCTGTCAACCATTTCAGGGCGGCTGGGCGGATCTTTCTCTTGGTTCAAAGTCACACACGCACTTAATTATTTCCCTGTGAAAATCAAGGAAAAAAACAACGGCTCAACTGAAATTTTATTAGTTTGCAGAAAGTTTAGAGAATGGTAAATTTAGAGTTAAATTAACATGCAGATTTGTTCAAATTAACATTTTCTGTTTGCAAACGAGCTCATAAACTTCGTGGAAAAAGAGCCGGCAAAAAATTCCTCATGGCGGCGCCGGGCCGCTTACACAGACCATTTTCTGCGATTTTTGCCCCGCTATGGCACCATTAGCAGAAAAAAGAGCCCGAGGGAGAGCGATGCGCAAATATTGGAAGAGGCGGACCGTATCTGCAAGTTTTATCGCGCCGCTCTGATTACACTTTTTTTCCGAGAAGAGGAGAATTGATTGCCGCATGCAGAGCCCAGACATCATGTAAATAACATTCCCTAATTAATTAAAAAGAGAAAATAAATTAATAACCACACGCAAATCTCGCACCTGTCTCGCACATACCCATTGTTTTTCAAACTGTGAAACACAAGCCATTCCTGTGCTGTTCGCCAGCCACATGTTATCTAAACTGTGCCTGTCTGTCCGGGCCGCGAAGGCACCACGTTACTACGTGGTAGTGGACCAGCTTGAACGCGCGCCGGAGCGTAGCTACACGTCGTACACGAGCACCAGCACCAGCAGCTCGTCCTCTTCGTCCGCCCTTGACCGCTACGGCCTGCCACGCACCTCGTACGCCAACGAGAGCCGCACTTACAGCTCCAGCGGCACCGGGCCTGGCTCGTACTCGTACTCGAGCGTCAGCACGGGACGCCTGCCCTACGGCACCACCTACCGCCACTACTCCTACCGATAAACCTGCAACCCCCACCACCGCCGCCCCTTTCTCGCTTCTCATTGACTAATGGATTTTTCTCTAACCTCTAGACTCTTTCGTAGTGGCACTAACCGTTGACACTTTTTTCTTTTGTAGTTAGCTGCGAATGCGAGAGATCGGCCACAGTTTGGCGGAGAAAATATATTCACAGTGGAAAACTCCGAGTTGTAGTCACCAGTTTAGCCTTAGTTTCTGTACCCACCATCAGATAGAGTCCAACTAGTTGGAGCTGCTGATTAACACGATTTTTTCTGGTATTTTTCAAATTTGCAATAGCCACATATATGCGCAATTTTGGCGATTTATCCTACGGTTGAACTTTTTGCTCTCTGTAATCCTCTTCTCTTAATGATCTTTTTTACTTTTTCACATTCAATCAAGTTTATTTCCTTTTAAATTAATTCCAACAGTCAAGTTAATTAAATGTCCCTCTAAACGATTTTACCGCCTCGGAGTCCCCGGTAGTTAAAAATACGCAATTGCCAAAGTAATAAGGGCAAAACTTCTGAGCGAAGACTATGAATTGGACCAATTAGAACTGCGTGGCAAACTCCGAATGGCGACAATGAAAGTTGGTCCACATCTTGTGACCTTTTACGAGCCAAACTTGGCAGAACGAGCGCAGCAGGGAGTGCGTGGAACTGTAGTGACTTTCTCTAATCTCGCAGTCGCAGATGTAGCGCGCAAATTAACCATAAACCCTTGACTACTATATGTGTATTGTGTCGAGAGCTCAGCCGCCGCAGCACCAAACGTGGCAACCAACTGGCCCGCTTAACCCTCGCGGGATGTTGCACAGAGTAGAACGAAAAAAAATTGAATCCGCCAGAAGAAACCTCTCCCTTTCTCAATGTGCGTAGCTTGTTTGAACAAAAATAATTCCAATGTAGCCTCTGTTCTCACGATGAGTTATGATTTGTTGGCGTCCAATTATTATTTGCTGCTTTTTGACTGACTAGGCGCTGCAGAGTTTGTTATTGTTGTTGTTGTTTGGATATCACCGCCTGTTTCGCCTACATGCTTCCTAAATGCCCCAGGTGCCGCCCAGGTACTCCCACACAACGCCCAGTCACCACCTCTACGCCTTCTCCACTTATGCGGTAAGTCATTTTTCTGCCTCTGGCGCGCTTCTCTATATCTTATTTCTCGCTTCACTCCCGTCGAGCGCCTCAACACAATTGCTCCTTTTTTGAGCTAAAAAAGGACATATCGCGTAAAAAATACGGGCCGAAGTCGGATCAAGGCATTTTCTTTGACAAAAACAACATCGGAGATTTCTTTCTGTTGGAGGGCGCTCGACGAGTAAATCGTACTTGAAGCTGAAGGAAATAACGCTCAATGAACCGCTAAACTCCCGCTTTCTGACGCTTTTTAAAAATCCAATAAAGGCTAATCCACTTACTCGCCGGCTGAGCGACCAAACGAAATGCTTCTCCATGTTAATATGCCAATTGAAAAATCGTACTTTCTGATATCTCAGATAAATAAATTCAGAATGACTTGAATGGAATCTCAAACGATTATATTTAATGCAGAAAAATCTTGTAAACTTCAATTTCAAGTTTTTATTGTATTGATTAAAACGAATAAGCTTTACGCAATTTTCTAATATCTATGGACTATACAATCTTTTCATAATAAGAAAAATCCAGTCAACTTGAAGCGTTTTGTTGGCCGCTATTTCTGGCCGGCTCTCACGCCAGCACCTGCCTTAAGTGCATTATTAATTATTGCAAAATGCAATTGTGCCATGCAGCGAGTCACTTGATTCTTGGCTTAGCGTGGCACAGACAATGAGGCACTTGATTTAACCTCTCACTTCTTGTGCTGAGATGCTTTGATGAGAGCCCACTGGCCTCTGTAAAGGCAAAATGTATATAAATAATAATAATAAAATCCCTCTCACGCCAGCACGATAAAAATAAAACTGGCGCGGTCGGCCTTGTGCTGAGAGAGAGAGAGATGAGACGCTCTTTCAATTAACTCTTGATCGAACCTGCTTATTATTCCAGCTACCTGCTTCTGTAACCCTGGCCGCGCTCTCACTCTGTTGAGGTAATTCTTTTGCTTTGCACTGCACCCCAATCCCCACCCCCCTGCTCGCCTAGGTAGAAACACCCGCCCAACTGCACTCGATGCGCGCCGCGTTTAGAAACCAAACAGCCGGAATGCTCTAAATGGCAATTGCTCGTTTCAGAGTCGTTGCCAGTAGAAAACAAACGAGCGATCTACGTCGTAAAGAAGCAACCCTTGATTTCTAAAAATAGGAATTTATAGAAGCTCATAGAACGAATGGGCGGGAAAATTCTCCCAGTTTTGTTGCGATGAGTTATTTTACATAAAAAATATTTAATTCACGGAAAACGCGAAAAAATTGGCATAGTTTGGGAAAAAATCTAAATTACTCACTGAAAATCGGAGTGGTTGAAACCGCAATTAGTGAGCGTGACTAAGACGTAAACCGAATTCCGGGGCTGGATTTGTCATCGTCATCCATAATAAGCGGCAACACAAAGCACTCGCATGTCATGTGCGGCGGAATTTCGCGTAAGGGCGGCTGACAGACAGCCCGCTCGTTGTGATCGCCGCGCACTTTCATTTCGTTCCGGCAAAAACACAAGTTGCGCAGAGATGTGTCAGCGGCAGTAGTTCGCGCGTTCGCGACCCTTTTGTCTGTCCAAATTAAAAGAGCCTGCAATGTGCTGTGTTCGTTTGTGGCACGTCGCATGCATGTTTCCTTTCCACCCGCTTGCACTTTCCCCGGCTGCATTCGTGCCTCGATCGTGTCGTGTGCCCGTGCCCTGTGTCAACCCTTTGATTCGGCTGCTATAAATAGCTGCTTGATGCTTATTTGTTGCCATGGGAACGTGCCATCCGGCTTTTCGCAAATTAAGCGCCAAAAGCTTCTGTGCCTCGCAATTCGCCGAGCAAGAAAAATGTGAAACCGGATTATTTCTCCACTCCCGTTTTAAATGATATGTTTGTGTTTGTCCTCCACAGGTTCCGCGCTTCACCAGGGCAACGTCGCCTGTCACACTGCTGGTAAGAAGGCGCGCTCGTCTCGAACTTTTATGCTTCTCTCTCTCTCATTTCTCCACAATTCGCTCCATTCCCCTCGAGGCATGTTGTCATTTGCCGCGTCTTGAGGGCCAATTAGTCGGGAATTGGTCGTGTTTGCTCAGTCCGCCTGTCCTGGCTGGCGCTGTCGGCTAGAAAAAGGCGCACGCCGGTCGGCCGGCCGGGCGACGGCACTTTGTTATTTTTGACTTGGCTGGAGCGGAAACAGCGCAAAAATACACTTGGCCGACGAACAGAGTACCCGAAGCCACCATTAATCGCCTTTGTCTTTCCAAATTAAGGGGAAAGAATAGCTTCTACTTTATGAACGCCCGGACATCGTTGTAATTGCATTTGCTCAGCTCATGAAAAGCAAATCAAATTCTCCTCCTTGAAACAGTAAGAGTGCTAGTATGGTTGGGGGAAAAATAGCAGTGAAGAAGCCACTTGAGGAATGTTTCATTAAAAATTAAATCCGGTTGACATTGTCTTTCCTCGTTGCTAGAATCGTTATTTAATAACCGACAAAGTTGCTTATTTTTGTTTTATTTTTTACTGTAGTTTTTGGCAGTGTAAATCAGTTGGTTATTAACTGACCATCAAGGAAGGAAGGAAGGAAGATGTTCATATAA
Organism: Cloeon dipterum; assembly: GCF_949628265.1. Taxonomy (NCBI): domain Eukaryota; kingdom Metazoa; phylum Arthropoda; class Insecta; order Ephemeroptera; family Baetidae; genus Cloeon; species Cloeon dipterum. The sequence continues at coordinate 20,949,264 of NC_088788.1, forward strand.
AGTTATTTGATCAATTTTCTAGAACCGAATGAATACATGAATTTTTTTTAAAATTCAGAAAATAAGAACCTACCATTCCTCAGTTTAAGAGAAAAAGTACGGCAGTTGTTTAGCGATAATATGCCTAATTATTTATTTAATAATATTAGAGTATGATTAACATTATTGGTTGAAAAATTCTAATTTCTCTTGTACGAGGCAAAATTAAATTTATAAAGTACCCTTATTGTTACGATTTTTTAAACATTGCTATATTTGATTTTCACCATACGCTCATCCTCTGATAATCCCGATTCGACGAGTTCCAAGAATATCGATGTCATTACATTTTTCTAATAACACAATATTTATTGAGTGTTTGCTCTCTGTCTGGTAAACAAGTAGTGCGGACGTGATCGGGGTCAACGCTCGATCGCTCGCCCCCTGCATGTCACACACGCACTCGTGTTTTCACCGTTTCGTGGCTGGTACCCGCTTGAATGAATTAGGCCCGCGAGAGGGCGGTGCAATCGTTCGCCTTTTGTGTGCCCAAGAAACGCGCCGCGTGAATGGAACGGGTGACCGTGTGGGTGGGTGGGTATCCGCGGCGGAAATTGTGTCCTACCCACGAGCACTTTGGAAAACGAGAGCAGATAACGTTGTTTCACCTCAATTTCGCAACTTCCCAACGCCGCGCGACACACAAAAACAGCCCATTCAGGCCAGCACGCACGACGCGAGCACTTTTTTTGCACCTATTGTTTCGCGTTTTTCCCATTTCTCGGCTCTTTCCGAGAGGCAAAAATGAGGATGTGCTTTTTGCCTTGCACCCGGCTTGTGCAACACTCTCTCGTAATCAGTAGCACACGCCTATTACCCCAGGAGCCGAGTTCCCAGCATTTCAAACCTGATTTCCTCATTTTACTTCGTTCATCAAGGGCCGGGATGTGCATGCTGATTTTTTTCATTTTGCAAAGAGCTCTGTGTGTAGAATCCAATTTTTCTGTCCTTCTCTATGCCAGAGGATGCTTCCAATTTGTTGTTAAACATGCTGTCCTTCTCTGAACTAACCTACTTTCGTCGCGTTTTCTCTGGAAGCGAGCTAGCTGCAAAATTTTGCCTTGTGTTTGTTCAAATAAACCCGTGCGCATTTGAGCAAAAGCGCTTCCACGGAAAACGAGTTGCCAGGAGTTCCTGCCACGGATATTCGTGTCGCTCACGAAAATACACGTGTCAGGAAGGCCGAGGCAAGGGCACGACGCGCCTTGCCAGCAACGACCACTTGTGGAGTGTGTGATTTGTTATGTATTGTACCAAAGATGCCGGGCCACTACTCGATGCCCGCTCTGGCCCACCAGCGGCTGTCCCCGCACGTGCCGTCCAGCATGCGTTCGGCGGCCGTCATTTCCGAAATCAACAGAATCCAAACCCGCAGCAGACCCAGGGTTGGCAGTGTGCCTTGCGAGGACTTTTTGAACTCACCCGAGATTACGGTGAGTTGCCCCTTGGACCCATTCCTATTTTTTTCGATCCTTTTCCTGCTCTGGTGGACTAGAACGTTTTTGTACAGAATTCGGCATGTCCCTGGTTTTTGTCCTTTTTGTGTGTGGACACACAGTTTACAGATTTTTGCGCACACATCATACTTTTCCATTTTACACCAGATTTTATTTTTCAAATTGCCAAGCTCAACTGTATAAATTGTATCATATATCGTGCTTTCTTCATTTGGTTCTATTCATGACATTTTAGAATTTCGAAGATGAAACGAGAGAAATCAAAGCGCGCACCCACGAAATCATGTCGCGAGTGCGGTCCCCGGTGCCGCGGTCGTACCACGCCGACATGGTCATCCCCAAGTAAGGAACCATACATCGAGTAAATTATGCGCATTTTAACGCCACTCAAACAGGTCTTTGGAGAGGGACCTCGATCCTCTGTCGCACTACTCGTACATCGAGACGAATGTGTACTCGCCAATGAGGCAGATCCACCAGGACATCAACACCAAGTCCCGCTACGCCGAGCCAGCGAAAGCTTACATTGGTGAGTTGCCACTTCCAGTTTCAAATTTGTTTTTCAATTACTTTGAAATGATCCCAATGGCTCCTTTGCATCCAGAAAGTAAGTTCAAGGTTCAGTTGAGTTGATAAAATGATTGAAAAAACTGACTTTGCTGCGTTTTTCCGATTCAAAAGCAGCAGGATTGAACACCATGTCATTTATCGGTGTGTGGGACGCGATCATTTGATCTGCGCGTGGCAATTGCACCTGCATTATTGCAGTGATGCAACTCGATTTACCAGAAATATCTCCGCGAGGGTGGCGCTGACAGGTTGCATAAGTGATCAGTGACACGGCGGCACAAACGAAATTGCGAATGTCGCTGCGAGCATATTTAATTATGTGATGTGGTTGGTTGCGCACACGGGACGCACACAACGCACAAACAGCGGCGGCGGCAGCAGCTCCACCAGCAGCGGCTCCTTACAATTACGTTAACGAGGCAATTAGTGATTGAAACGTGAATGTAGGTCACATGGGCAGGAAATTAACTGCGCGCGCTGTTCACTCGTCCAACTTTTGTTTGTCATTAAAACGCACGCTCAGCAAGCGACACTCTTTCTAAACTTTTCCACGTGCTTTTTTAAGTTCTGATTTCCTAAACGGTATGTTCCACGATTGGTTAGGGGCAAAAAAATAAGGGATGCATTGATTAGAGGCGTGAAATTTAAAATCAATATTTTTTAGCTTCCAATCGTAATGTGTATTGTGTAAAAAAACGTATAAAATCACCGAATAATTACAAAATATCGACATATTTTCTTTATTATTTTCTAACATTTTTAGCTGCCTTTTTTTAAAAAAAATAGATATATATTTATCGAAGAAAAGTTTGCAACTCTAAGATTTTCCAACTCAAAAAACCCTTTAGTTTCCTGACTAATACGGCTATTTATTTTCATTAAATCAAATACGTCATTCTGTTTTGTTGAAATTTTCGGAACGATTAAGTCATTTCTTTATTTTTGACGCTAAAATTCATTAAAAATTTTATATTTCAAGTCTTTATAATCTGAAATTTTCAGAGGACAATTTTGTAGATTTAGATATTGAACAATATAAAATGACTAGGTAATATTTTAAATTATGAGCTTAGAATCAAAATATGATATGGTATAATAGAATTAAAACTTTCAGAGGAAATTTAGGGTAGGGAAAAATAAAATAACATTTTTTTCAGCGACCTCTATTGCTTTGCTAGTTGTTTAAATATTGCGATTTATCCGAAAAATTGGTGCCACTGTAGTTTAATTTTTTTATCTAAACTGAAGTCGAATTTTGTCCTATGGAGCCGTGGAAATTGCTTTAGCACGAAAATAGCCTATATTGAGGTTACGATTTGTGTGTTCAGGTCGGGGCCACCTGGCGTGCATCACGTTCGCGGGAGGCAGGCCGATTGGACGGCGACGTCCCCTTCCCCGCTACGACGAGGACCGCAACGTGAGGGACGACGTCAAGTTCCTGTCGTACTACTCGCGCGCCCGCGGCAACGGCGCCACCGGCACCGACGCCACCATCGAGATGGCCAAAGGTGGGTCTCAGGAGCCGCCCCCACTGGAAACCCCCTCTGACAACCCAGCGCCCGCGGCCGCTGAATAAGAAAGAGAAAGCATGCGAGGCCAAAGGAGTTAAAAACCTCCGCCCCCCCACCGAAAGTCGAAGTCAGAAAGAATTGTGCCCCGCGTGAGCGTCCTCAACTGCATGACCCTTTCGACTTTTGGGTTTTATTTTGCTCAGAATTTTCCTCTTTTTTGTCACTTTTTTCTCTCAGTCCGTCTTTCTTTTTAAAACATATGTGGTTTTGTTTCTTTCATTGCAGGGCGCAAGTAAATTTGTTGTGGCCTCGAAACGTAAAATGCTTTTTGTGACAAAACATAAATACGCAACTCTTTTTAAATATCAAAATGTTATATATACAAACACTAAAACCCATGATGTCTAAAAGTCGTTTTGTTTTCAATCAAGAGACTGTAAAAGTGTTATTTTCTTTACTTATCCTACACTTTCGTGGAAAATTCACTGTTTTCTAATATTGTCTTCGTCTCAAGTGTCAAACGTGTCTTCGCTTCAAAAATAAAAGTGTAATCGGTCAGCTTTTGTTCCAAGAAAAATCGTTTCCCTACAATTTTAAACCAACCCCTTCAAGCAAACACATAAATCCTGCATGAAAAAACACGCAGTCTGGTGATAATTAAGACTCGGAATAGTTCAGTTTCGTAATTGAAGACAACTGAGAGAGAGAGCAATTTCTCACCAGTCTAGAAATAACACAGACACGTAAATAGTATTTCCACTCACTTGTTTGCTGCAACTGACTGTGGTCGTTTCGCAAAAAGTGACAAAGATCGTGACCCTCACAAAACACCCGTTCACAATCTCTTAAAATGGAATTGTTATAAAAATAGTTTTTTTTTAATTTGGCTATATTTATGGCTCATTATTTATTTGATTTGTTTTTCTGACTCGCTCACACTGACAGAGAGAGGCGTTGTTTTCCTTAATTAACTCCCGTGAAAATAATAGCAGCGGATTAGACTTCTAGTGCTGCCTTTTGTGTTTATGTGCTAGTTGCGTTTTTCCTCGTGTTTGCTACGCGAATTTAGACGCAAATAACGCGATCATAACATGCGAGAGAAGAAACGCCTGCAATTTTTCCGATATAGGCAACCGGCTAGAGGCACGGAACGGGCGGGTTGCATCAGCTTAAAAGGCAGCCCCACAGGATAAACAAAGTCGCTATTTATAGAGCCCGCGTTAAAAGCCCCGCTGGATAATTTTACTAAATTAAATTACGCAAACTAAACGGCTGAACTAATTTTGCAACACTGGCACTCCACGTGAACAACCAAAAACCATGCGAGTGTAATATGCAGCTAATTACTCAGTCAGATTACACACAAGCACACAAATAAATAAATTGAGGCGAACAAATGCGAGCGAGCAGCTGCTGCAGAGAGCGAAATTCCGCGCAAATGTTGCAAATGTGAGTATTATTGTTCGTTTCTGCCCCCTCTAGTAATTTATAAATAATAGTGTATTTATTTTCACTCCTAAATCTACACTCGCAAGTAAAATTCAAACCGAATAATCCCCACTCATATATTTCTCTCACTTTTTAACAGCTCTAAAAATGCAATAAATCAATCAATTATTCGTCCATCCGTGCAGTCGGGTGATTATCCCATCCATGTATTCATTTGCTCTCTGTCTTTTTGATATACAATTTTGTGTCTTGCGTCATCGGCGAAACAATCAGGCGAGTTTTCCAAAGATAGAAAGTCACCCGCTTATTTATTTAGCGCTTTGCACGTCATATAGCGAATGTTTGGACATGAATAATACAGTTAGCGGCTTCTAGATAAGTTGCATGCGTAGCTCGTCTTGACAAACAATGACACACAGACTGATGATAGAAGCGTAGCAGATAAAACGGCATGCGGTAGCACAGCCCGGCAGTCAATAATAATTAATAGAAATAGAGCCGATTGATGGATATGGATGAAATGCACTGACAAGAGTGACACGAACATGACACAACACGAAGCGGATTGTTTGTGTTGCGATAAGCTGTTTCCAGGAACCATGCTTGACCTTCATTTCGCTTTCCAGCACTCCTGATGCCCGAGTCGCGGCGCCTGCTGCCCACCGACGAAATTTTGCCTCCACCTGCAACCCCCAGGGCACCGGCTTCTGTTATCGCCCGCATCGAGCAGTCGCAGCGAGATAGGGTATGCTAAAAATATTAATTATGTAACAGTCAACTTGGTGGGAAAAATTAAATTAATTGAATTTAGTAATGATTTTTCCATTATTATTTTAATTGTGTGTGTCACCATTTAGTAAGAGGACTACTGTAAATGACAGTGAAGGAACTAATAATCGTCTTTTTAAAATTCTAATTGATATTTGGGATTCAATTCGACCCTCGGATGCAAGCGTTATTTAAATCATTTAAATCTCTAAATGTTTATATTAATGTAATTTAACGTCTATATAACGATAAAAATTCAGGGGTCGAGAGTTACTTCATCAAATTTTTGCAGCTATTAATTTCAGATTTCGATTCCTATTTGCGAAGTATATCCGAAGGCCATCGGTGTATGCATTACGAAAAAACCAAACAAAATAAAATTTCTAGCTGAGAGTCAGTGCTCACATTTTGAAATGCACAAAAACTTAGCAGCAAATAAAGATAAATAAATATAACAGTGCCAAATTTAAACTTTACCTCAACCTCTAAGCGTTGGCTTGTGAAATGGAAAAAGGATCATTCCTCTTGAAACGTGTTGTAGATTAAATTAAATCTATTTGTACTTTTGATATTTATTATAGCATAAATAAGCATTTATTGACGTATTTTTAGAGCCACCCTTGTAAATAATCTTGGCTTTACAAAATAAAAAAACTATGAATCTGAAAAATGAAATTAATTTAATCAGGCCAGTTGCGTGTATTGACAAACTGACTTTCAATTTTGATCGACAGAAACGCGCGAGCAATTTGGACGCCGTGGTGAAAAGGCAACCTGTGCAGATCACACCGAGCAACACCAAGGAACTGAACCTGGCCAGGGCGCAGTGCGAGGAGGCCCGCGAGGCCGGTCGCCAGGCCATGGCTGAGTCGAGGGCCGCCGAGCATCTGACGGACGAGCAGAAGGAGCGGGTCGCCCGCAGGAAGAAGAGGCAGGATGATGTGGAGGAGGAGGCGCGCCGCGAGGTGGAGGAGCAGCGGGCCCATCGCATGCAGGCGAAGCGTCAGGCGGCGTTGGAGGCCGACAGGGAGCTGCTGGAGGCCGAGGAGCAGAAGCGGGAGGCCGAGGAGCAGAGGCGGGCCGCCGAGGAGGCCGAGCTGAGGAGGCTGCAGGAGGAGGAGGCTGCCCGCAGGAGAGCCGAGAAGGAGAAGGAGGAGCAGCTGAGGAGGCAGCAGGAAGAAGAGGAGAGGAAGGCTCAGGAGGAGGAGGAGAGGAAAATCCAAGAGGAGCTCCTCGCTGAGGAGGCCCGCGTCGCCGAGGCAGCAAAGAAGGCCAAGGAGACCAAGGCCGCGGCCGAGAAGGCCAAGAAGGCCGCTGAAGAGGCTAGGAAGGCCGAGGAAGCCCGGCTGGCCGAAGAGGCGCGTCTCGCCGAGGAGGCCAAGAAGGCCGAGGAGGCCCGACTGGCGGAGGAGGCGAAGAAGGCCGAAGAGGCCCGCAAGGCTGAGGAGGCCAGACTAGCCGAAGAAGCCGCTGCCAAGGCTGCCGAAGAAGCCGCTGCCAAGGCAGCCGAAGAGGCCAAGCTGGCCGCCGAGGCCGCTGCATCAGCCGAAGCTGCCGCCGAGGAAGCCGTGGTTGAAGCTGAGGCCCCAGCAGAGCCCGAAGCTCCCGCTGCACCCGCGGAACCAGAAGTTCCAGCCACTCCTGTCGAACCAGAGGAAGTTCCGGAAGCCGCCCCTGCAGAGGAGGTGGCGCCTGCTGATGAAACCGTCGCAGTCGAAGAGCCCAAGGTGGAGGAGCCCGAGTCGCCCGTGGCCCCCGAGCCATTGCCGCAGAACGGCCACTCCGAGACGACGATTGAGGAAGTCGAGATCCCCGTCGACGGAGAGTCCGAGGACTTGGTGGTGAAGAAGGCGCAAGAGGCCGTCTCCCAAGGCGAGGAGACCGCCTGATTTGCCGCTCACGACAACTCATGCCAGCCGCGGCTTCTCTCTGTCTGATATCAAATTCTCTTGCGGAGTATTGTTATTTGTTAATCCGAAAACGAGACAATCGATCTTTATCTGTACGTACGCGTGTAAATATCATAAATTTACTACTTTGTAAGTAAGGCGTTGTTGTTTTTTAACCCGATTTACTTAACAGAAAAGGCCCTTTGTGTTGAGCAGCTATTCAATTCCCTGTTGTATGATATTGTGTAAAAAGCAATAATTATTACTCCCGCTCGTAAATATTTCCCGCTACATATTATAACTTACTATCACACACAGTAACTATTTGCATGCCAGAAAGTTACGCTCATTTTATTGCATCGTTGATAAACTACTTCGTGTTGTGCGTATGCTATAATTGTTGCTGAATAGGGCAAAATTCTGTGCACCTTTAATCGCAATAAAGAGCAGCGAATAAACGCCGAACGAGCGATATTTGATTGAAAGGCCCCTTCCATTACACATTCCAGCTTGACGCCTCTATCTCGATTAGAGTATTATATTTTTCGTTGAAGAGTCAGTGCGTTGACCTAATTACGGAAGATGGCTGATTCTTCGCTCAAGTGCTTTTGGCGGCACGTTTCCCAAGGCTGCACCGATTTCACCTTCGAGAGATTCAACCTTGCATTATCGACAACGAACTGAACGGTATACAGCTGTTTGTCTTGATAAAAGTCAATGACCAAGGGGGATTCACTTTAGTCTGATATAAAATTAAGCATATTGAAAAGAAATACTGCAAACACGAAACACACGTTTCTTGCAGTCAACATAAATAATGTTTAAGATGCAACGACGATAAAAAATGACTTATTGTTAGAAGTTGATGTTGAAAATTCTCCGCTAAATTTTAGGTCACTGGCTGAACATTGTTGCCGGTGACCTACGCAACCGAACTGTTTTTTGAAGTGAGGTTGCATAGTGATTAATGGCCTCAAGAGCAACAACAAACTTTATTATTAAGTATTTTTTACCTTTTAAACGGAGGCTGGCAGCTGCAGCTTAGTCTAAAATATAAAAAAATTATAATAGGCTTATATCTCATTTTTGTAGAGAAAACGAAATGTTAAAACAAAACATTTGTCAAAGAATTTTTGAATTTTGTTTGGATCTGACTCAAATTCTAATTAAACTGTTTTGTTTCAAATCGAATTTCGAATAGCCCTATCAAGAGCACTCATATTATTTGTCTCATCAAAGTGAAGACGCAGCAGGTGCAGTCATGAGTAAAGACTCGTGCACGGCCATGCATCTGCGGTGTCGTCGATACACAGACACACGTTGCACGGCGCGAGCAAACAATTTGCACCATCAGGAAAGGCGACGGACCTGATTACTGGCGCGAAAAGTAGGCAAAGGACGATGACTCCGGGCTGTGCTTGTGTCACGTGCACCATTTTTCTGGTAATCACATAGCAGCTCTCGTGCTACACCGGAATGAAAAGAGAGACGCGCGCGCGCCGAAAATACATAGGGGCGCGCGGAGGAGGGTGGCACTTGTTATTTAAGCGACCTCAAGCGAAATCCGTTCGTTCCGCAGTCAAAAGAGGAGATTCCCCGCGAGTAGTTTTTATTAAGCCTGGCTCAACACACAAAGGCGGAGGGCTTCCCAACGGCTGGATGACGTCAAAGCTAATCGATGCTCTCTCGGTGGGCCAAGTACTCGGCAAATATATTATTTTCAGCGGCGCGCGGCATCAATCAATCACGTCAGTCGCGCGCGCACAAGACGCACACACACTACCACCACCACCGCTCGCATTGTTTTCGCCGGCGCGATTGGAGCCGTCAAGGACGGCGACTCGACGGTCGCTTGGTGCTGGCCGAAAAACTGGATCCCCTTTCAGTGGAAATAGACGCTTGCTTGCTTGCTTACTTTTCGCTGCTAAAGTCGATGCCGACACCCTCACGGCCTCATATAAATAGGATGTTCAACGAGAGCCTTGAAAATAACACTAGGATTAAGAATAACGCTGCCATGGACGGGCAAACTTAAAAGGCCAAAATAGCGATTTGTCTTGAAATATTGCGTGATGGCGGTGTTTCGAGTCAAAATCCAAACTAAACAACGCTATTGTTGGCTTTCATGCCTAATCTCACAATGTCAGCACCTATTGTAAATTTAAATTGCTCTGAAGAGATTAATTTAAGCTCTGTAAGTGACACATGACAACATTTCTTAATGGTTCCTGAAATTCCATTTTATTTCACCACAGCATATCAACCAAATATATTTTTGGCAAGACCAGAATAATAAATAAACTGCAAGAATTTATTATTGCTACGAAACCTTAATTTTTGCTCGAGAAGTAATCATAGCCCATGATCTAAAATATTTCCTGGGCCGTTAAAATAATTACATTTTCCCTGTTAATTAGTAAAATAAAAAGCAAGAAACCCCAACTAATGTGGGAACAAGAATGACAAAAAGTTAACTTTTGGCCAATGTTGGCATACTTGGCATGAAAAAATCCTAAGTCCCGACTAGCTGGCGTTTCATACTGAAAATCAAATTGGACTGTTGCACTTTGCAAGATTCGATAGGATTATTCCCCTTTAATTCGCATACAAACTAATATATATTTTCGCTCAGAAGCCGCTTTTCGGGGCTCTCCTTTCTATATATATGTATGCATTTACTATCGAGATGACAGCAGTGGCAGTGCTAACTCGAAGTAATTCGAGTAAGCTAATTAGCGTCGAGTTGCCAGCGCAGCAGTTTCTGCCTCTGCATACCCACAGCTCCCGATGAACAATTTTTTCTGCGGCGCTCTCTCCTCGGAGTAAGTCGGCCCACGCAGCAGCTTTGGCACTTATACCGCACGATAATTTGCAAACCTGCTTGGTGCAAAATGCCAACATCGCTACCCAAACTTTGACAACGGCACAGATCATTTGCGTATTGATTCGTCCGACGCGTGTGTGTATCTAGAGCAAAGTCTACAGGGAAATGGAGCGAGAACAGGCTGATTAAACATGTGTATTCGATATGTATTCCGTGGAGAGTAAAGACAGACTAAGCACAGAACAAGGAAGAATCATCGATGAATTTCTAACTTCTTCGCATTGCAATATAGGAAGTGAGTTAATTTAATATCAATATGATGTTCCCACTTGTATTGCATCAATTCCCCGTGCAAAAGCATGACCCAACTATTTCATTGTGAGTGGTAAAATTAATTAACATTCGAGTTGAGCAGCATTTCCGGCTAAAAACAGTGTTCCATCGGCAAAACATTGTCACAGATTTTTTGCGGTAAAAATTGATAGAAAATAACTGTATCTTGGTTTCTTACTCATTCTTACCGAAAAAAAGTCTAAAAAATAACCATGGATTGATTGGTAGATACCAATAAAGGCAAAATGCAGAATTTAACATAATTATAAGAAATTGCAACAGGCTGTCAGAAGAAAAAATGAATTTGCTTGTTAAACAATACAAATTTTATGAAATCTGAAGACACTTCAATTGATTTTTCATGCCTTTATAACATCAATAACATTAGTTTCTTACCCTAGAAAAAATAAATCAAGACACTGCAATTGCAATTCATTGTTTTTCCTAGAAATTGCTGGTCAAAAAGCCCGAAGCCAAGCGAGTGTCAGGCTCACCTCCTGATCCCGTGACGCGCACGTGTGATCCGCGAGCGGCAATTTTGCGACCATAATCTTTTCTTTTGGGGTGGTGTGACACCCTTTGTGCGGCTTCGGTGATGCGTGGACGCCAGCAAGGCACATAACGTCTGTTGTCGCTCGCGTTCTCGAGCACGCCCGATTTTGCCGGACCGCTTGGCGCGCGCCAGCACGCTCAAATAGGCGTGATCGAAAAAGTTTTTGCGCACCGCACCCGGCTTGTTTTTGTTTGCTTTCGGCAACGCCGCTCTGCCTGTGCCCACCCGCACTCAACGTTTCGTAATGAAATTCCGGTGCTTCCCTGCTGCGAAATCAAAAGTTAGAGAACGTGTCTCTCAGTCCGCCCATCCGAGCAAAAACGAGAAATAATAATGAGTGAAAAGAGCAGAGTATGTTATTTCTCTCCATCTGAAGCGGCATTTCGGGAGAAATACGTTGAGCCAGTAAGGCAGTGAGTGCTGCTCAAACGGAATAATTTGATTTCTGACGCCATTCACTTATTTTGATGTGGAAGTGTAATGACGTTTGGCAGTGTTGTAAAATAATTGACGGCATTTAACATTGATTGAGACAAGTTCAAAACTCTTCTTGAAGTGCAAGTTTTTTATGGTGCTCTCATCAAACGTCTATTCAGAATCACAATTGATAAAAATCAGGAATGATCATTACGAATAAAATACTAAAAAAATCCAGATTTCTATTCAAATGAATAATAAAAAGTCAAAACTGTGGAGGAAGCTATCCTCATTCAGAAGAAACACAAAAAACACTGTCTTCATATCCATTGACTTGGAGAGGGTTTTCAGCGTAAAAATTATATCTTCTTTCATGTGAAAATGTACAACTAGATAATTTTGACAAAAAAGATCACACACTTAAAGCCAATTTATGCAAATAAAATGCAACAAAACCACTAGCGCAAAACTATTTTGTTAATCAGCCTCGGTTGGCTACAAAAAATATCAAATAATAATGAACAGAAGCTTTGATTTCTTGCAATAACCGAGAAATAATGCATAGGGGACCCTTTTGCTATGTATAACAATTATTTTTAACGGTGTAAAATATTTCCTATTTCAACTCATACATCATACAGACAGCGAGGCTCACAAATTTTATTTTCAGGACATTCTATCGGCCTTTTCCGCAAAAAAAAAACTAAAATATTTTCAGTTTAAAGCTACTTCATTCCTGTGCATCATTTTATAGAACGTGAAATTTGGTTTAGCCTTGAGAAAACAGCAATTTTTCATACTTAATGTGTGACCCAATTTCCTACATCCCGGTTGGGCGGTAATTCAGCGGCGGATTGTTTACTTTACTTTGCAAGAAAAGCACGCGCACGCCTACACCAACTGCGATAATCGAATTACGAGAAGTGAACGGCAGAGGAAAATTCTATATCACACCGCTGAAAAAGGGCCTTGTGTGCTATCTGATTACGATCGCACCTACTGTCAAAAGACAATCATGGTTTCGCCCGTTGAAACCCTGGCAATCTGGCGGCTAATGTGTTTCTCAGACACGTGGAAAATAAGGGCCTGCGGATACATTATATATTATTGCAGCGACAACGTGGATGTTTTTATTTATACCCTGCCTTCCCACGCCGTGCAACATCTTGGCACTTTTGGAAATGCTTACGCAAGCACAAAACTCACTTTTGGTAAAACTCACGCACGCAATATTTCTTGCGCCCTTGTGCCCTTGAACACGAATCAATTTAGGACCAGTTAATTGATATCGCACGAGACTGATAGTTTCGATCGGATTCATCGATTTTAATCCATCGAGGGCGAAGTCTCGAATTGATCTTTTGTTTCGTTTCCAACGGCTGCGCTTTCTGCTGTAATCGGAAGTTAACAAGCGCGAATTTCGGACAGACAATGAATAATGAAAAAGTCGGCTCCGACGAATAAATTGTCGGCCCGCGCACGTGGATGAAGTTTTTTTTACTTATTCATTGCCGAGCAGTCGTCGTGCTGCATTGTTTATCGCACACAATCGTCGAACGAGTATCGGACACTCATGCGATCGCTGCCTGCGTTTCATAAACCGCACGTTGCCATAGAACAAATATATTACATCGTCCTTTTCACCGACACACCTTGCTTCCCCGGCCTTGGGAGCCCCCTTTCGAGGCCGGTTATGCAACGCACTCGTCAGCCGTGCGAAATAGGTTGCATAAGCATCACGTTTACTATTATCTAAATTGAGAATTAATATTTTAATATTGCTTCACGTTTTTGCTACCCAGTCTGAGCTCACTCCGGATTTTTTCCTCCTTGACAGAGTTTCAGTCTGTCAAATTACTCCCCACATAAATGGATTGTTTACCATCTGATATTATGATGTACTATTTTGCGTATTTGACTGATTGTGGGTGATAGTGCATGGGAGTGCGAGCAGCTATAAATTTAATTTAATATATCAAGATGAAAACTTAAATTTGTCTATTTTCCTGGCATTTGGTTGATTGACGTCACATACCATAACTTCCAATTATGTTTGCGTATAATATTGTTAATCAAACATAGCCTCAAATGGCTTCCGTGTAATATGGAAGGGAAAAAGATAAAATTAGCGATAGCAACCCATTTTCAGTTCGCTGCCTTTGAGCGTTCTAGGTAGCGTTTCAGCTTTCTGCATCACTGGAATAAATATTTTGCTTGTGATTTCAACTAATTCAACAGAGTGTGATATTTTGTGATGTAAATATCATTATTTTGTCTGAATATGGCAATGTATGGGGCAAAATAGCACTGCAGAACCATAATAAAGATTAATTTGAAACTAGAAACAAAATTCAGTAATGATCATTAGGGGAAATATGAAATACAAAAAAATCCAATTATTTGGTTGTTAATTTTTTTTTAAATTGGTGTTTAAGATTAAGTATGGGAAAGAGGTGACACTTAGATTGAAATGTGGCGCCGTTTCTCCACTACTGTCGCAGCAACTAGTTTGCACTAAGCAAACAGGACAGGGGGCAGTGTAAAGGTGTGCGATAAGCGTTGCACCCTGACTGCACCTTTAACCTCGCGCGACAGCAGTCAAAACAAATGTTCTCTCTCCGGCTATAAGGATGAGATTTCGTGCAAGAATGTTCTAGAAGCTTCGATCTCAAACTAATAAGACCCGCACTACGGGGTAAGAGATCATTTAACTAAAATAATTGTAAATGTTCGACATTGATATTTTCATGTTTCAATTGTTTACTGTAATGTTGTGATTTTAATTATTTGTGTAATTTCACAGTCTTAATTTAACTGATACTTCAAACCACGAGACCTAAATAAAAGACGAATTACAAAAAATAAGTAACAGTAGGACCTTGCTCAAAGCGAGCCCAGAATATAAATGTTTTTATAAAATTAATAGTATTAAAATATGTTTGTTTATTCTTACAATTAGTGACAAATACATTATTTTATCACAGTAAAAGTCACAATCAAAAGCATGTGAGAAAGGGAAACACTTCAGGCAAGTTAGCTAAGATCCTGTCCAGGAGAACGAATCAAAAGTGAACCCAGACTAGTAAAATGCACAAATCGCACTTTAAAATCTTGCTGTCACATACGCCTTGAATTGGGAGGGAAACTGTGCCGCCGAACAGTTTTTCAGTGCGAGTGGCATATCATTCCACTCTTTTACGACTTTGATGCAGCAACGAGGATTAAGTCCTTTGCATTAAATATAAGCTGGATTGCATTGATTATTTAAAATGAGGTTGAGGAAACGTAAACGCATGATGAATATTTGATGTTAAAAAATGGAAGCTCAGAAAAGCTTTGATTTATAGGAATTGGAGTTTCCCTGCTTTTTACAAAGGCCGAGTTTGCCGAGTGATTTGAAGCTTTTTCTTCTCTCCGTAACGATTTTCATCAACGCGAAAGACCGCTCCAGGCAATAATCAAATTGTCGAGGCATCTGACCAAGAATTTCACAACCCCGATTGAGTGGGGGGAGGTGGTCTGCGGACTAGGACTAGAGGCGGCGAAAAAGGCACGACGGGAAGCGACCGTCGGCCGATATCAATAAGTGGACTGCATGATATCGGCCCATAAAAACAACGTTTGCCGAGGGAGACTGGCAATGACGTCATTGGTGACGCTGTCTGCCGCCCCGTCCCCCTCCGCGGGCGGCTGCCCTCCCTGGCACAGGTTGGACTGCGCCGGCACGGCAGTGACAGCAGCTGGCGCACCCTCCACCCCCGCGCGCCCAAGCACCCTCGGCGGCTCGAGCTAGCCCTTTCAATTTGTTGCCGCGCTCGCTGAAATTTTCCTCCTAGTGTGTCGGCCCATTACTCAATTTTATGGCTCCGTTTTGTGCAATAAAAATATTTCGACTCGCTGAGTGAGTGTGGGTGCATTTTTGCCTTTCGTCGGCTCGCTGTTCACGCCTTTCAGCGACTCGCGCGAAATTACTTTTATGCCCGGATTTATCAACCCGCGTCGGAACAAGGCAGGGGGAATTCCGTGATCTGACATCATTGCTGTTTGCACAAATTTGTCACCGACAAGAAGCGGCTGCATGATGAAATTCAACAGAGTTTAGTTCCCCCTATTCAAGAAGAACTTCATGTTATTGGATTATATCGATTATATTTAACCATTTAAAAAAATTTTTTTGCGGAGTATGGAATCTGTCTTTCTGCAGAAACTGAATTGATAAATTCAAAATGTGAGAAAATTAATTACAAACGACGTGCCAATATCTATATATATTTTTGTAAATATGAAAACAGTATTAAAAATTATATATAGAAATTAGAAAAAAATATTAGTTTAATTACAAATATTAATTTTAAAACAAATAATAATATGATACATTTAACTACATTAAAAACATAAAATAATATGTAACACATTGTTTATTATAATAATATACTAGAAAAATATTTGATGGCATTAATAACATTGTTCTTTTTTGTGTTTTTTTATTTTAAATTTAACAATAAACTAAACGAAATTTAAGCACTATGTGGTTCACCTTAAATTCCATAATTATTTATATTAATAGAAAATACCACTCCTGAAAATCCATCTCAATTTATCCTTTGCAAACAGAAAGCAGATTGGGATCGTCTCCATAGGCGAATTTCACCCAATATATTCTCAAACAAAATCTCATCAGAGAGCACATTAAGCTGGCAGCAGCCGAATTCCAGTCTGTTGAGCATGCAAATTCAAAAGTGTTTCGGGGGTGACAGAGTGTGTGCGGCGAAATCAAGTGGAGCCGCGCCGGCCGACCGCCGTTGGAGTGCCCAGGAGTTGGCCGGCCCGAGCGCGAGTCGAGTGGAATTTGCGCGCGTACAACACTACTCGCGGAGCGTGCAGAGCGCAGCTGCTCTCCGCGTACCCCGACGAACGCGAGAGAAAGAGAGAGAGAGAGAGAGAGAGAGAGAGAGAGAGAGAGAGAGAGAGGTGGAGGCAGCCGGAGGGGCCTATCGTTATCGGCCACCGCCACCGCCGCCGCTTCTTCCAGCAGTCGTGGAGAACGCGAGGCATGGACTGCACCATCACTCCGGCTCAAGAACCCG
The DNA here is from genome assembly GCF_949628265.1 of Cloeon dipterum. Lineage (NCBI taxonomy): Eukaryota > Metazoa > Arthropoda > Insecta > Ephemeroptera > Baetidae > Cloeon > Cloeon dipterum. Next base: position 20,966,161 of record NC_088788.1, read on the forward strand.
CGCCAGGTGAGTGTGTCTGTCTGTCTTCTCTCGGCCGCACATTCACAAAGCAGGCCGCGTTTTCTTTCCATTATTCCGAGTCGCTTGCGCACCGCTGACCGCCGCTTGCAATTTTATCTCCGCGCTCGGCTGCGTTTCCCTCGACCGTACAAACCGAGCCCCGGCATGTGTTCCCAATTATTCTCGCGCGCACAGTCCTAGTTTTCCTCCCTTTAAAGCCGAACAACGGCGCGTGCTGTTTTTCCCTGCCACCCTATTTAGAGACCAAACGCTGACACCGCTACGTGTGCTGTTGTTCTAAATAATGTGTTTTGCACACAAACTTATTTACTTTCACTAAGGGTCGAGGAGGGTTTGAAAATTTACTAAATCTAGAGATTCTGCTATTGGGTTAGATGTCAAAATCTTTGCTTTTACTCTTAGCGAATAGGTTGAAATAAGTATTCTCTTCCAAAAAACGTTCATTTGCACGTCTATTGGAATATCCCCATTCAATAAAGTAAGTTATATCTGCATTAAATGTGTAGTTTCAATAGCTAAAATATTGATGTTCAAATAATGAGCAATGGAAGCGTTTAATTCATTTATTCCAATTATAAAATGTATTCGAAATTTTTTTTTCAAACATTTCATGAATTTAAGGATTTCTAATAGTTATAGTTTTAGCAAAGGTATCTTCTGGAAAAAAATAACGTACCTTCTACCATCACCCCATAGAAAATTAAACCTACGGTAAGCTCAGTTGAAAGAAGTGGAAAATCGTTTATGCAAATTTCTAGCTTGCATCTTTTTATCAGAAGCTTTCAAGATCTTTCGGTACACTCGATATGGAAATAGAAAAAGTTTAACAGTCATGTCTGTTGTAAGATTCAAAATTATAAAACTTTTCACTCTTCTTTGCAAAATCATTTCTGCGAAAGGAGTGCAAACTAGATATTCAAATGGAAACGGCTTTTGATGTTCGCTGCACCGATCAGCGCATAACTTTTTCTGCTCTCTCTCCATACGGCTGTGGCCGGCTTGCAACGCAAACTTACCACGTGCGGCAAATCTCATCAGTTGCAGCGGTGACACTTTTCACATTCACTCAGCGCCACGAGAAGAGAAGACGCGTATTAGCTCTCAGTGATGCTAAATCCGCGCATATATAGTGCTTTTAGTGCCTCTGCTCGTATAAGTAAAACGCCTCTGAAGGCCTGGATCGAGGAAATTGAAAATTTCGTCATCGCCGGCAAAGCAGCAGTCTCCTTGATTGGCCTTTATAAAAAAGATTCACGTCACCTCGCGTGCGAACGCCCGGTAAAGCGATCGAATCAGGAGACATGCATTGTTTCCGAGTAAAATTGAGCTCCAACATAAAAAGTGTTGGTTGCCATTGTTGCTTACAGTTTTTTCCTCTCATTCTGTTTGTAAAGTCGCACACTGCTGATTAGCATTCGCTCCAAATTTAACTCGGTGCCACGTACGCTCGTTGAAACAGGCTGATGTCGCAAGTCACGCTCGTTTTCACAGCATAAGAGTCACCTCTCGCGGGTGCTTTAAATTGCAAATGCGGAATTCTCAAGCGAACTTTCAATCGGAAGGTGCACCGCTTTGCCGCAGATAAATATTTATGGATTAGCCGCGATTCAGTGCTTTGACTCTTGGCCACTTTTTCACGCTATTTTAAATAAATGTAAAGTGGCGGGTTGTCAGCAGCTACAATATGTTGCGTAAACGTTCTCTGGATACATCAAGGGTTATTTAAAAAGGATATCAGGTTAAATTTTGGCAAGAGGCACCAAAAATGCGCGTAGATGCTGTCAAATCTGGATTTCAAATTTGACAAAATTGTGTTTTCTATTTTCAAGCACTAATTGCAAAAAGGGTATTTAATTTGAATATTCTTCCTGTGCACATTTATGGCAGTTTCCGGAATTAAAAGTGCCTTTAATTTATTACAATTTAAAAATAGAATATTCGCGTTGTGAGCCCAAATCAAGGTTGGGATCAAAACGAGGCTATATTAAAATATTTGTGCTATTTTCATTGCTTTTGACAGAGTTAGATTGCACGGAAAAATTGATGAACCCGTACATGGTATAGCCGATATTTTGTCTTTCATATTTTTAAAATTTGAAATTTCTCAGCAGCGACACTGCGATTTAATCCATTATAAAATTTAGAATCTTCTATCGAAAAAAATAAAAGGAGAAGCAATGATCGCAACACTGGCAAGTTTGAATGAATTCCCTCAGAAAAAAATTGCCGGAATAAATGGGAAGGAAGCTTCAAATATTGTATAAGACTCAACTCAATTTTTTAGAAAATAAAAAACTGGTCGAAATAATAACCACTAAGTTTATATCAAAATTTCATTTGAAGTGTTTTTAACTATATAAAACTGTCTAACTTTTTAAGCAGTTAACACATTATTAATTTACGAAATTTGAACATTTTGTCTCGAATTGGACAAGATGAGGTACATCAAAAATTATTTTCCATTTTCTTGACTTGTGCGCTCTAGTTTTCCGTTTGCAGTTTTATTGGGACACAGGGTTTTCACCAGTTGATGGCCAGCACGTGACCCTCTTTTCGTAAAAGATATTGTCCGATAAAAATTAAATGCACACACCCTGGCGCACATATGCTTCACAACCTTCAGATTTCTTGACCTCAAAGGCATTAAACTCGAAGTGCATGCAGCGTTGCAGCTCATACGGTGAACAATGATTACGTACAAATCGCATAAATTGATTTGAGAGTGCTCCACGCGTTCGACTCGCAATTCCTGCGCTCCAGCACACACTGTTTACATCATTTCAATCAGATTTGCTGCACGTCTCACTCGCAGGCGAGAGTACTCTCAGCCTCCCTCTCTCTTCTCTATCAACGAGAAATCCAATTACCACATGGTCGGAAATGGCAGTGTGTGTGAGTGATTCCACGGGCTGCTGCGGTAACGGCGGTGACGGAAAAATGGATCACATGCATCAGCAACGAAGTCGGCGGGCGCTCGTTAAATAAGGCTAAATCGCGCGCGTCAAGAGACACATATCGTCCCTCGCTCCCCTGCCGCAGGCTATATAATTAATTTTGCGCTGAAACATGCCAAAGCCAGAGGAAATTTCCCTCTCCTGCTTAATGAACTCGAATTATTTATAATTCTGGAATAAGCGGTGCAAATTTGAGCTGTTTTAGTTCACTGCGATGATAAATGAAATTTCACTTGCAAAACACTTTCCAACCCGGACTATGGGGAAACGTTGTTGACCATACTGATTTTTTTTAGCAAATTGCAGTTTGTTAATCAATTTTTTAAAACCAATGTACGGAAACAAGAACAATTTGCTCGAAACGCTTCGAAAAAATCCGTCTTGATTCGCCTTATCCTAAACTATTCAAATTGATGAGATCGCGAACAACAAATCTTCTTGCAGTTTTTAAACTCTTCTCAAATTTTTCCAAGTATTTTCCTAAAGCAAATATTTTAATTCCTACTTCTTTAGTAATTCGTTACTTCCATTTAATTGGCTTTGACCTTTACTAACATTCAGCAAATTATTTAATATGTGGAAATAACACGATGCGAAATCCTGTTTATTGAAGCCTCGAGAGTGCGTTTGATGGAGCGATCGCAATGCCAAGCTTTTATGCCAATTCATATTCCAACAGCTTCATTTGCTCGAGCTGAAAATAAAATGAAAGAATAAGCAAGATTGGCGCAAATTGCAACTCCACGCGGCGCTCGACGAGCCATTAGGGGTGGGAGGGAAGGAGCACAAAGTAATTTTCACACGCGCTGCGAATCAATTTTGTGCAAAATTAATTACTCGGCAGATCCGCCCCTGACAGAAAGGCCCGGCTGCGCGCGCGTTTTGTGTTCGTGCACCTACGTACGTTTCTTTGCGGACATACGTATACGTGCACATAATACGTATGTACTCGGTCTGTATGCACACGTCGGTCGTGTTGGGCATCGATTTTCGATGCTGTCAGCAAAGCAAGAATGGATCTTAAAAGGGCGCCTCTCTTTCTCTTTCATTGTTTCAGGCACAGTAGACCCGATGATGCAGCCGTTCGTCAGAGAGCCTTCGCAACCAGAGGCGGCCAACGCCCCCACCACCCTCGGTGGCAACACTCTGGGACTCGTTCGCCTCCAATCCAGCCTCAGGTAAGATGATACACACACACGCTCCCAACAACCCTTGGCTCGAGTTTATTTTTAATCTTGGAAAAAGGTTTACGAGTTGAACTTTATCTCGAAATGATTTCATGATTAATCAAGTAACAACTTAGATACAAAAGGGGTAGTATGTATAATCAAATCAGGCTACGATGTGTGTCTAAATTAACTCACAAAATGAAATTTAGACCCCGGCACGAATTTTCGCGAAAAAATTAACAAATAAGCTCTATCTGCATGCGCACGTCGGTTGGGTCGAAATCTTTGTTTTCCATAAAAGAAAACAAAAATTGAAGTTATCTCTGAGATTTTAAATTGATTTAACCTCGTTTATTATTTTGTAATGGTGCTGTCAAAAATATTCGATAGATTACGGTTGCCAGATGAATACATAAAATCGTAAAATAATGCTATGTTAAAAGTGAATCACGGGTGCATTGCAATGACTTCGGTCTGATTCATCGGGCTTCCGCTAGCTCCTCCCTTGTTGTGAAATCGACTTAATTTATGTAATTTGTCCATGTCAACAGATATGTCCGGGCAGATATGTCCGGAAATTTCCTAAAATCTCACTGCAGGATTGGATTATTAAATTTTTGTTTTCTCTTCGAAAGTTCATTACAAACTTCCTCGTATTCGTTCCTGTCAGTGATAGAAACTCTTTCACTGCAATTAGATTCAAAGTAATTATGACGGAGGTTAATTGATTGATGCAGTCGATTCAGCATCCACATTCCAACTTTTCATCCCTCTCAGGGCTGTGTGCATGTGTACGTGGAAAGTGGAAAAAGCGCAACAATATACAATACAATATCCACTGTATTTGCCGCTCGCAATGCGCTTCCCGTCCGCTTCAGGCACTCTCGCTGACCTGATTGCACATTGTTTGCACTAATCATTGTGCCGCGGATTTCCCTGGTGCTCTTGAGCAGCTCTATTTCCAGCCAGGGATTATCTCGACGCGCGCATCACCCGGCGCGTGTTTGCGTCAGTCAAAATGCAAATGCAAACTACACAAGAATGCTTGTAGCAAATTAATATAGCATAATATGCAGACTTGAAGGGCTTCTTGCCGCCCTGCGAGGCTATTCTTGTCCACTTAATCTATTATGTCATCGGCAAATTGAATTTGCGTGTGTTTACACGTGTTAATACCCTGCCGAGGAGCGTATGCAAATGCGATTTGGTCGAGCAAAAGATAAATTCCATCTGCCTTTGAAGAATATGCGCAGCCAAGTCGGAAATCGTGCATTATGCATGCCGGGAACGGATGATTTTATATTGCGTAATAGAAGTTTATTTGCTTCCCGGATCTCCTCTTTGTGCTCACGCACATACCCTAGAAATCAGCTTTGCTACTGAGCAAACACAATCCGCATCTGCCTCCGTTTCCTTGAGGCATTCTTCCTTTGGAATCACCGCTAAAATCCTTCATTTCCAGCATAGCGATCGTTTTTTCAGGTATCCACCAAAATTGTGCTTCTGCTAATTTAAGATAAAACGTAACAGATGAAAAATAAAGTGCCTGCAAGCATTAAATAGAGCAGCAGATTGCGACCAAACAACAGAGAGCTGAGATAAAAGCAAATGTGTGTTTATTTATTGGATATCATACTCTGTCCACATGCTCGCCTTGCATTGTCCCCGGCGGTTTTTCGAAGAAGAGAGCCAAAGGTCAAGGCCTTTTATAACATACATAATGTGGAAGCGCGCACTGCCAGCAGCATCTCGCTCAATCACACGTGCACACAGCCGGCGCTCTTTCATACACCATGTATACGTACCAAATGTGAATTGGGACGGGAATTTTCCATCGCGTCATGCACGCTTTATTGTTATGTGGTAATCCCACCGCACAATTTTAGCAGCCCGTGTGATACATCATCGGCGAGCGTAAGGAACAATCTGGAGCGAAAAAAATGAACTCAGCCAGTATTCAAACTCAAGCGAAATACAAAATAGTGCAATTTCAAACTGTTATAGACAATTAATATTATTATTTATTTAAAACCTCTCTCTGGCATGGTAAATTTAGCTGAGTGTGAGCTGTCCAAACGAACAAATGGAATCTCAACATCGTTTCTTTCAGCATAGCGTGTCTACAAGTTCTTTCGTAACAATTTAGGGTAATTGATTATAGCTAATGCAAATAAAAAAATATCGCAGAGCACTTAAAAGTCTAAGGCAGCGTTTTCAGATAAACTAGAAGTGACAGGTGTCTGAAGGACCAAAGACGGAACTAACGTTAATTAAATAAAAGTGCTTTTTTGCAGAAAAGCGCTAATGCGTACAATCTTTGCTAACAAAGGCTGCTTGAGAGGATTGCAAGAATTAAGAGTGTGCAATATGAGCAGATGAGAATGTCTGGAAGGAATTCTGTGGAAAATTAATCTGCTTTTTATATACGACGAGCTTCTTATTTCCATGGCGCTTGAATTGCTAGCGAGAGAGCAGGTAGAGCGCAGGGATGCAGCTTATCGGGCTGCTTTTGTAATCCAAGATCCTCTTAACGACTCAGTTAGCACAAGTGCTTAGGCTTCCAAGAGAAATTAATCGACGACTCCAGTCACTCTCCTGTCAAGGGCTGTGCGGGTGTACGTGAATATCACTTTCCAATGCATTTCTTGAGAAAAGTCGATATTGGAAGACTTTAGGAAGTGTGTCTTGGATCGAAACAAATCGTGATTTTTCTCGACATTGAATGGGAGAATTCTGCGTCAGAAAAGAAGCGCGGCGTGATAACCCAAACAAAAAGCAAAGGACGCGGTGGCCACTCCTCAGCGGGGATTTATTCTTTTCTCAGCCGCAAAAACCTCATCAACGTCAGAGAAAAGGCAGACGATTCGCATCTCCGGCGCTATGTTTATATACTTTTGAGCAGCTGTCGCTCGGACATGAGCACACCAAACAGATTTTTGCCATACATTTCTGATTCTGACGCAAGTAGAGCTCGTTCGAGTGATGCTTTTGAATCCGCTAGACACTTGAGCCACGACTGTTTCGATTTCGTCTAGCTGATGTGCATTGGAGCTGGCACCGAATGCCGATTCCACAAGTAGAAAGAGTTAAGCATACAGTTTATGTCGATTTTTAAAAGGTTGATGCGCACCATAATGAAATTTTTTAATCTGAATCAACCTTTTTTCAATATGTTTTATTTCTGACTGTGCGGTGCCTGAGTCTCTCTTCTACTCATCCTATATTTTTGTTAAGTGATTTGCAATGAGATACCATACAAATGAAGTTTGGAAAGTCTTCCTCAGTACTTGAGAGTAATTTTAAATTTATTTGTAATTTATAATATTCATTCATATGTGAAAATTAATTGACTGATGACAAATGCGATAAAAAATTAAATAAAATGCAAACGTATGGCACGAAAATTTCATCTCACATTAGTATAAACCATATGAGTTTAAAAATGTTTCTAAAAAAAATATAATAGTTTCCTTGTTAAGTAAGATTGATGTAGGTGATAGCAATGCAGGAAGGAAAATTCGACAATCATGCTGCAGGCTTCAGAGAAAAATTTTGATAGGCAAAATTAATATCTACACAGAGTAGGTGGCTGGCACTCGCTATAAATAATACACTCTCGGCTAGCACGCGCGATGCGAAAAGCATCTTCATTTGCACACGTGGCCGCGAGTGCAGCAGCCGCGGCGCCTCGTTTACGCGATGCTCTCTCAGCGAAATGTTTTCATTTGCAGCTTCCGCCTGATGCTGAGAAGGAAAGAAAGAGAGGTTATTTCCATTTGCAGCTGACTGATGATGAGACTTTTGCTGGAGTGCGAGAGAGAAAATTTATCTTCAGCAGCGTGTACGCGCGTTGCGGAATTTTTCGCTCATTCTTAGTGCTCGTGTGCGCGGAAAATTTGCACTCGGCCGGCTTTGTTGTAAGACAGCCAATGTCGCCGCGGAATGTAGCGAAATGAGCTGACGTCTTTTGTTCGCTCTAAACGGCCAATGTGGACAGCCGGCAGTTGCTCTCGAAATGAAAGCCGTCGTGGCAGGTTGAGTAATTGAAGGGTTTGGGGGGAAATCAAAATGATGACGAGCATGCCTTTGTGCTAGAGCTTCGCGCAGCAATAAAAATTACTCGCCTTCGACTAGAAGGAAGCATTATGACCCAAAGAAAAGACGCCCACTCAAATGCGAGCTTAACGTCAGGTTTTTGTCATTTGGGATTATGCGAATATTCAATCAACTTTGGCCCGGCTTCATTTCCCAAAAAATCAAACTATGGCGTAAGCGGATTTTGGTTCTCTTGTGACTTCGCCCTGATTAGAAAATACTAATGATCTAGCCAAGTCCTCCTTTGTTGCTTTTCGTAATTGAGCTCGTGCCATGGTGGTTGGCGATACGGGATGAATATGAGAAGAGCAACAGATGAAAAGTGCTGCTTCTGGAAATGGAAAAAGACCGACGTTTGTGCACGAGTTGAACCACTTAGAAAGGAAGATTCAATTGCTCCTTTTTCCAGCTCAAATATTGAGCGAATGCTCGAAACTCGGCAAAACTGCTCTTGTATTAATAATTGCTTCGTCGGAGGACACAAAAAGGGCGAGCCTTTCATGCCGTCGGCATTCAAAGGCTGGAACGAGGCGCATGCAAATTTGCCAAAATTAGAATGAGCGCGGCCTTGTACGTGCGGATTGGGCGGAAAAGACGCGATATATTGGCTCGATCAATGAGGCCAACTCCATAAAAGCAAAAGTGACCCATGCCAAATGGCAGCAGCAGGCGCTCGCGGAATAATTGATGCCGCGGCAAAGATTTCCTGCCAAGGCTGCTGTCCTCTGTCTCTCTCGCTCCCGACAACTGAAATGCCACGGGCATACAAACTCAACTGCAGTGATTTTCTCGCCAACGTGTTGGACATTGCGGCGTCACAATAAACACCTCATTGTTTATGGCAATTTGGCACATGGGCCAGTAGCCAGCCTTGCGGTTCGTGCTGGTGTGCTAAAACTGCCAAGTCAAATACTTTATTCGATGACACTTTGTGTCACAATAGCGTATGGCAGTATTCATTCCAATTTCAATTGTTGATGCAACTTCAGGAACATTAAATCAACCTAAACTTAACTTCTTAGTTTTTCTCACAATCAGAAATCTGAACTTCCAATGAGCTCTGGGATGGGATCTCAATAGTTATTTACCATTTAATTACTATAATTTTGAAGGTGAGACATTTGCAAAAAGATTTCCCATTGGAATAAAATTATGAGGCTATAACTATTTGCTCGAATTTCAAAGGGTTTTTGGCTGTTGCATACTTACTATTCATATTTTGCTGTCAAATTTCCAAGAGACGAAACAGTTCTATAAATATTTAAAATTTCCACACAGTTAAGCTTTAAAATTTTAAGTAAAAATGTTACATAAATATCACGCTGTTATGTATGGCCGTGAGATCATATTTCTCGTAATCAGCAGGGGGTCAACATTCAAAAATAATGTTACGAGTTATTTTTATAACTTGATAAAAATACCAGGAAGAGAGAGTAGTGATAAACCTAGAGGCTCATTTTAATAAAAAAATTCCTTCTTGGTAATCGCAATAACGTTTTTCTAACAGCTCTAAATATTAAGACTCCAAACAATAAATTTCACGCAAAACTACCGTTCGCGTTCGTCCTTTTTATCTTCTGCTCTCGATTTGACGGTAAAAGCTCCCCACGGACCATTAGTCGAAATGAACAATTAACCGATTGCATGAGGGAGAGAGCGCAGACTAGGAATTAAGGCAGCACCGACCGACAAAACGCCGCTGTTCGAGCACTGAGATTCGAGCAGATTCGCCGTAATGAACATTAAATGTGTAACTGACTGAGAGGTTAATCCTTGCTGCTGTCGTGCTCTCAAAGCAAAACGGATGACCGACGGCAATAAAAGTGATGTGCCACCGGGGATTACACACATTACGCCGGCGGAATCGGCAAAGGAAAGACTACACCTCACGCTCGCGCCAGGGTTGACAATAGGTCAATGGGCTCGAATTGGGACGCTGGTCCTCGGTTCAATTTCAGTTAATCAGACCTTGTTGAACTTGTTGGCCTTATGGATGTCGGTGTTGAACTTTAAAGAGGCAAGATTTTTGTCTCAGATCACTGACAGCAATTTGGTTTTGTTGGTAAGTTTTACAAAACCACCCCCTGTATAATAAATTATTTCTTCACAAAAAATATATTAGAGAAGATAAAATTTATTCAGCGACTCTGATTAGCATATGAGAATCTGATTTGGATTCTAGTAAATATTTATATACCATTATTTCAAACTGCAGTAAATTAAATTAAGAAAGTGATTTTGAAATAAAACAATAAATTTTGATGACTCAGCCACATAATTTTAGGCGGCGGCTGGCTGAATCAACTGCAGCCGAATTTTGGTTCGGTGGCTGAGAATTTTTGCCAGAGGTTGGAGCAGCTGACAAACTTTTAAAAGTAAAATTTGATAGGCCATTTTATCTCTGGATTTTTTGATTTTTTTTACCGACAACTAGCACAGCTTACTCAGCCAAATTCACGGTGGCTGGCGGATAACCACGTGACCCCGCATGCGGTGAAGCGCGGATGGCTGAGTGAGACCTCTACTCGCACACGATTTTGTATTTCCTCTCAAGAACAGGGATTCAGCGGTTGGCAACCTTATCGGCCAGCGTCCATAAATCCTTGCATTCGAACACGATGAATGCGCCCACGCACAAATCGATGGCGGCGCTTGTGCGGGCGTGCATAGATTTCGAAAGAAAGAAGGAAAGAGGCGGCGAAACAACAAAGCCTCTCTCAATAAGTGCGTGTTTAACCCCTCAAGTACGGCGGGCGGAACAGCGGGTCTTATTTATTTTTTTGCGTGCAGCGCAGCTCTGGCCGGCTCCACTTGCGTCACTTGTGTCAATCAGTGGCGGTTTGTGACGCGAAAGCAGCGTTTGCATCTCACTCGTCGTCGTTTGCTCCGGCGAAAAGAGACACCCGAAATACACACCGACCGAAATATGCGCGACATGCCGCGCGCGTTTGTATGAGTTGCGAAAAAGAATTCTTGCTCGCGCCGCGGGCGGAAAGTTTTGTGTTTTAATTAAATCGCGTCTGCGTGCGACCGCGACCACTCGGCCGTGTAAAGGCAAGAGGAGCTTTCAGCAAGCATTTCGTTGGAAAATGATACGGGAAAATCGAAGCTAGGCGACTCTTTTGTTGACAAAGGGTTGTTTGATCCGCTGATCAGGTGATGCGACACACTGGTTTCACGTATGCAACTGGCGCTGCACGGTGCTACCACATATAGCCAAAGAGATTTTACTCGCGCTGATCTAATTGGGAAAAGCAGCTCGTGCTGCGAATAAACCGTTTGTGACGGCACGATGTCACTGACATAATTAAAAGCAGCTAGATTTTTTATCAGTCTCAGAAGGGCGACGACCCCTTGCTGGCCACCACTGGCCCTGAGATAACAAATACACCGTGCAAACCGCAATAATTAGCTAAGCCCAGACCTGCTGAAATGAATAAGCGATACCAGGCTTTGTCCATTTTCTATTCGCAAAATTTCATAATTGGTTTCTGAAAGGGGGAGTTAAAACACCATTATTTTCAGGTTGTTCCAAATACATAAAATTTTACAGGGAAAATTTGGCATTTTTTAATGAAAAATAGAGTGAAAATGTGAAAAAAAAATCAATTAAATCATTAATTTGGTCAGCAATACTAAATATTTTGTTTGGTAGAGAAAAACGCACGAATTTGAGAAAATGTATTTAAAGTGGGAACAATAATGCAAAAAATAATTTTCTGAATGAAGAAGGATTTTTACAAACTTGTTCGGAATGCCATAATTTTGAATGGACTCCTAAAGTTTAAAATGTTGCAGTTGATTTGTAAAAGATGTAAATTCCAAAAATATAAAATGATTAGATCCAAATGATCGGATTCAGAACATGCGTGCAGAGAAAAGAGTGGTGCTTCCAAACTTTTGAAAGAGCATTCAAACTGGGCGCTGAGGCATGCAAATGTATAACGTGCAGAACGCCTTTTTCTCCTCCAACTCGAGAACACACACTCCAATAAAGAGATGTATATTTTAGAGCCCTCCGCGCACCATCCCACGGAGGAGCAATATAGAATTTTCCGCACGAGTGCGGGCTGAGTGCGATTTCTCGCGATAACAAGCGAGCCAATTTCTGACTGCCTCGAGAGTAAAAACCTGCAAGAGTGGCCAAACGTGAAGTCCCAACCCGCACGCAAATGTGCACCAAAAGTAGCAAAAACTAGATTCAAGTGTGAGGGGCCTACCCGAATCCCGAAACAGACCAGTTTTATCTCGCGGAATAATCTAACTCTTTCATCTGTTCTGTGCAGCATCGTGGTTGACGACGTCGACGAGGTGGAGTCCTCGCTAAGCACGCCGGGCCTGGACGGGCCCGACTCCCCGCGGCACCGTCAGCTGGCCCGCAACCTGTCCGCGGCGTCACTCACTTCGCCGGACGAGTCAATGGACCAGCCATGCACGGAGCCATCGTCGCCGGGTCTGCACGCCGGCACCAACCTCACAAAACAGAAGTCCTACGAACGCCTTCAACAGATCATGGTAATTTTCTTTCCATTATATATAGTGACTTGAATTTCCGAATTCTTAAACTAAGCTACATTAATCCCAAAAAAGGTTAATTTTGAGAAGTATTTTAAGTACTATACCACCCATAATTATGTTTCGTTACTGCAGCCGAATTTTGGGCCGGCGGCTGGCACAGCTGACAAACTTTACAAAGTTTGATAATGCTCGAAGGACCAGAGGTCATTTTGTTCTTTGACAATTTTTTTTTTACTTTTGGTCCGGCGGCTGGCGTGGACTGCACAGCTTGACCAAATTCACGGTGGCTGACCACGTGACCCAAAATTTGCTGGCTGAAACCTCTAGTAAAATTAAATGTACCAAAAATTAAATTGTTTAAAGTTAGATGGTCGGGCATGATATGTGACGAAAAATATTTTAGAAGCATGTTTCCCTACCAACAAGAAAATGGAGGAAATCTATTTCCATTCTGGCAGTTTTGCAGTTGTCAGTCAAAATGGTCACGAACACTAAAATAGAAGAGATCGATGACGCGGAGATATTCCTCCAGCCCTCTCGCTAGACAGAATACAGATTAATCTCTGGCACCCACTAAAATCACCATTTCAAATATGTCTGAAGGAAGCGGCAGCTGCATGCACCCAAAAGCGATTTATGTTAAATGGCCTGGGGTGGCAAATTCACACCCGCGGCTGCCCTTTCCAATATAGTGAACCATTCCTCAACACAATTAGCGCTGTTCCACTTTTATTTGTTTTGGCAGGCGGCCAAAAAATGGCATTTCGGTGAGAGAGGCCTGGAGCCGTTTTTATCACTGTGTAGAGTGCACTTGAAAAGGCATTTGTGCGATACTAGACAAATTTAGATCAGAGTAAAAGGGAGAAGAAATTTACTGGCATTGAAGAAGTAATCAGTTTTGTTTTTTCTGAGCTGTGCTCTCTGATTTATTCCATGCAAGTCACATTAAGGCCGAGGTAAAAGCGGGTGTACGAACTGCAAAAGCCATCCAGTGGCTTCTTGAAATAGCTTATTCTGCTGGATCGATAGCATTCTACATAAATAGAGACCAAGCATGTTTGAAGTTACATACATAGTTTTTTAATGTTTAATTGAAAAAAACCCACCCCACCTGTTACGTCAAAAAATACGTTTTTAGATCAAAGTTAATAATTCATCCACAAGCTCTCTTGTCACCAATTATTTTATTAAGATATATAGACAACGAAACTTAGACACGACTTGCACTAAGAAATGCATAATAGTTAAACATCTAACCCTGCGCTTCAAGAGTAAAATTGTTCAAGCTATCCCGTTGAGGTTAGCTAAAAGTAAATCAAAGTGCAAATTTTCTGCTAACAATTATGTGAGACATAGCAAAAAAATATGAAACAATTTTTTTATGAAACCCTCGGGAAATCTCAACCGAGTGAGTAGTTTTTCTCCAGAGAGCACCGCTTCAAGACACACGATTTTGCCAACTTCTTTGTTTGGATACATTAAGAACGCAGGGCTTTATTGCATATCTCCCAAAAAAATAGAAAACGCTGGAAAACAAGGAAAAATATATTTACTAGAGAAGAAATGAACTTAAGTATCATAGATATTATGGCCCCAGTATCAGAAATTTATCCTTTCATTTACCTCACAAGGTTGATCTCCAGTGTTTTTATCTCCTTTCACAATGGTGAAAATAGGGTTTTAATAGTGCTGAATGTTTGTTGGCACGACTTGTCTAGACTTGGAACTTAGGACTAACAGAATGGTAGATTTATTTTAAAATTTATCGAAGAAAAAGCACTGAAAATGTTAGCGTAGTTCCCCTGCAGTCAAACAGAGCAAATCCAGGAATGAAAAGAAATAAATATAATTTTTCAGTTTTAAGTTTAAAAAACGTTTTAGAAAATATAAATATTTTATAATTAAAATTCTTTCAAATTGTTTTAACTGATTAAATTCAGTTCCGATTGTTCAAACACAATCAGCTGCAATTATGAGCAACCAAAAAACTTCACAAGCTGTTTATGGAAATGGTTCGCCTTATTTAACGTTTTGTCTCGAGTGAAAATCTATTTCAATAAAGAAATTTTGTACTATCGCTGCTTGGCATTATGCAATTTGTTGCGAAATTCTCAAGTATTATTTGTGGCTTTTGTGTTGCAGGACGAGGTTGAGAACCGAAAGAGCGAGTTCGCGCGTCTGCTGGAGGAGCACGCCCAGGTGGTGGCCCGACTGAAGGCCATCGAAACGTCAGGCCGGGCGGCGGCCATTCTGCCCCAAGAGAGTGCGGCCATGTAGGCCACCTGTGTCAAGGACAATACGTCAATAAGTATATAGCCTCTTGCTGCTGAACATCAATATATGAAGGTTTAACTTTTACAAACGCGGTTTCAGCCAGGGTACAATTTCTACGGCAACTGTCAAACCCCTGGTCACAACATTCCAATGGGAAATTTAATAATACTGTCTTATAAAATATAAAAGTTAAGCCTCAATATGTACGGGACCCGATAGAAGTAAGGAGGATAAAAGCAGTTGTTGACTTTCAAAACGCAAAACATTAGCCAAGCGTTGACACACGTAAAACCCAAAGAGTTTTGGGTCAATAATTGAGAAAAGCGCGATTTTGTGGCAACTAGAATGACACCGCTTTGAAGCAGCGAAAAAGGAACACATTTTGTAAAAAAAGAAAAATCTCAATTAAAATGTAGCGCGCCTGTATTTTGGTAAATGTGCTTAGGTTTTGATAATGTTGCATTCAATCGAAATCATGTGACTATAAAAAGGTTGTTCCCAGAAATTTGAGAAAAAAACTTGTGCCATGCCAAAGCAGGGTTAGGATGTAATATTTTAGCTAACAATATATACAAATAGGCAAACTTGGACTTGCACTACGCTGATTGAATTAGTCTTCATCAGGATTTGTCAAAATTACTTGTTCAACATGTAAGATTTTAGCTCAGGACCAAGATGAAAAATCAATTTAATTCTGAACAAATTCCACTCAAGACTTTTCACAGTTTTGCAAAATTTAAAGAGTTTTAGAGATTCAAGGAAATTTGTAATTTGCGATATAATTAAAAAATTTCTGACAAGTTGTGCATAACAATTATAATTTGAACTCTGCGCATTTTATTGTTATTTTGTCATCTTTTTTATGTAATGACCTGTATCAAGCAGAGGATATAAGAACTTTATCAAACATTAGCCACCACTTGCTACTCTTGACTGTGTGTTAACCACTAATGTGTAACAGAATCAATTAACTTGGTGTCTACTATGTGGCAGATCTAACTAAAGTGGAACAAACTTCAGGCTATCAGCGAAAAATAAAACCGACATTGGAAAGCGCGTGTAAGGTCAAGAAACACATATGTACACACAATTTGAATTTGGCGGTTTTGCGAACACAATGAATGGAACCGAGAACGTAGCCGTTCTTTCCGTTGGCTTAACGGAGAACAAACATATTTTTGCCTTACGCCAGCAGGAGATAATTTTAGATTGCAACACCATTTAAGAGCATAAGTGAGCATTAATTTGTAAATATGTATGCAGAAATGAGCTGTAGCCAGTAATAACTTTAAAGAGCGAATAAACCAGTCAAATTTGTTCAATTTTTTGAGTTTATTTCCCCATCCTTCCTCCATACAGCTATTTGTCACTGTCAGGCCATGGCTTGCTACATCCCATACACACCTGCTTCTTGGACTTGGAGAAGTAGACTTTCTTGCAAGTCTGGTGCACCTTAACTCCGCAGTTTGAAGGGCATGATTCACCCTGAAAAAAAAATGTTCACACAGCGCGCATGGATTATGAAATTAAGATTTGATATTAAGAAAAAACCGTTTTAATGTCTCCAGAATTAAACGATTTCCCCCTCCTGAGAAGTAGAAAACACATATTATACACTACCTATGGTACAATCATGATATTAACATTATTTTCAGAACGAAATTATTGCTTTGAAGAAGCATATTTTTAATTAAATAGCTTAATTTTGTTTATTTCACTGAATCATAAATGCATTCTACCTATTCAAGGAGGATGAATTTGCTAGTAACGCAGCATTAATTATGTTTTGCTTTTTTCCATTGGCTTGTAGCGCGGAAAAGGTGGGTGCTGTAGGCTACAGTATATGTGATGTCTTTTGTTTTCAGTCTTATTTAGAAGATCATCTGTCACAAGCCACACTACGTTCTTGATTAAATTACAAGACAAGCGATTAGTACATTTTAAAAATATTCAATTTTTTTAGATAATTTGTTTTCTTATATTTTCATTTATTTTGAACTATGACCAAATTTTAGTGCGAGTGAATTGCAACAAACATAAGCGATTCAATAAAGTATAATTAATATGGTTTCTTTGCTATAGAGGGCTAGAGTTTTTTGCTGAAATTAAGTTGGATTTGACATTTTATGGACATTATCTAATTTAGGAGGACCCCTTTAAGGAATTTAATTTTACGACATAGCACGTAAGGACATTGCGAATTTTCATTTAGGACAATGTATGACACCCCATGAATTCCACACATACACTTCTCGCTGCTGCCGCCTTCCACCCAATACTCTAAGGGAATTGTAATCGACACACTTCGCGCCCTCTTTAGACTCTATTTCTAGCTACCATTATACGCGCGTTGCGTCTTCCCTGATCAGTCACGCTCACTCCCCCACTCAAAGACAATCTTCAGAAAATTTCAATAAAGCAACAACTAAACTGTGCGCGGGTTAAGTCAGCTGAGAGAAACCAATATTAATGTTCTCAAAGTAAGATCCTTTCTTTTGTAGAATTATTGTTTTGTTGCGAAAAACATCTCATGGCATTTAGTAATGATCTCTTCATTGCATTTTTCTATTATGTTTTAATGAACTGATATCAATTTTTTTACTCGTCAACTAAAACTGCATCCTTTTCATAACATTTGATTTTTAAATATTTCTGAAAAATTTTGCCTTAAAATTGTCAACAATAATTAAACATTGCATGTTTACCCTCAGGGCCAGTTCTATGCACAGTTTGCAAATGCCAGCTTGCTCTTTAAACTCATCCATGAGGAACTTTTTCAATTCGACCATGGATCTTGTCCCAATATAGACATGGCCATCAACCTATTAGGAAAATCATATCAATCATTTTCAAATTATAACAAATCGTTTGTTTGTTACTTCAATGAGCCAATTTTCACGCAGTAGGGTTTCCAGAGCTTTGACCACATCGGCTCTCTTGATCTTGTCAGGTAGCTCCGCGCAATCCCTGGCGCAGGTAGCCACGGTAACTTTCCCATGGGAGCTGCTCACAATGCTCCGCACAATGGTTTTGAGAACCATTCTTTCATTTCGACCCCACTGACGAGCAGCAACAAGTCTGTTAAAAATTTGTTTATATATATGATTCTATATATATAACATTTATTATTTTTTTTAATTACTTTGTAAGCTCGTTTTCTTGGGCGGTGTACAATACGTAAAATTTCTCTCCTGTAGCTTCGCAAGTGACGAGTTTGATGGACAAGTTCAATGGTTCAATCTGCTGGTTAATTTGCTCAATGAATTTAGGAATGCCGACATCCAGAGTGGCATCTTCAGGCACTGAAAAATTGAAAGCACTTTTGTTAACTATCAAAAGGGCTAAGTCAAATGTATTACTTTTATCATCATCCCCATTCCTACATTGACAGTACATCTCAATCGTTTTGTTTTGGGCAACTACGTTGTTGGCTGCCATCAAACATTTCAGAAATCGGCGGTGCGAATCTCCGTAATCCATTGTTTTGGCGATTTCTGCAACACGTACACCAACAAGAATTTTATGTACATAATTATGATTGTATAATCATTTCTTTATTTTGTCTTGATCGAAATTTAATAATTTACAGTCATTTAAATATACCGTTTGATCAAATATGTATTTACAAAGTAAAAAAATCAGTTTTTACTAATAATGTATGTATGTACATAAACTTCTTATATTTAACACCCTATTAGCTGTTAACATGTGAGTGAATAAACATCGGATCTTATCAATTATAATGAAACATTTTTTAATCATCATATTACATATAGAACCAAAATTAAATAAAAAAAATGTTAATATGCATTTATCTAAGAGATCCACGCAATATGTGTGTATAACGTTAATTTATGTTACATTATTTTACACAACATGATTTATTTTGCCCACAATGATATGTAGATGCATTGACCTGACCTTGAAATGTAGTAAAATGTTGGGAATGTATATGTATACGTATTGTTTGTTGAAATCGAAATCCAGAGTGGATGTGTGCACCTTTACACTTTATTCACCTTACTTTCACCTTGTGCTCCAGGCCCCAATATCTAGAATCCTTACTCCTTTGTATCTACCACATATCTATCCACGGACTCAGCCAATTTCAAGTCGTTCGTTTCCGTTTCCTCCAGATTCCCCTATCGGTCTACCCTCACCCTCTCTCCTGATGTCTGATGCATTTACCCATATTATTTGATATACTGTGGCCGCTCCTGCTCCCTGCTCCTGCCGAGTAGCTAGAAGTTGTCGAGGGATTCCCTGTCCCTCTGGACTCCCTGGAAAAAAGTCTACGTGATACATTTTATATACACTCATTATATATATTTTGTTCTCTATTTTATTCTGCACGTTGCTTCTCATTGTTGTATCAATTCTCATGGTTGTGTATGTTCTTCGTCATATTCAGGATTAAAATGAAGCGCAGAAGTAGTCGGAAGGGTAATTTAAGCTCAGGAAGCAACTCATCCAAAAAATGTAGAGTAAGCATCACGGGCGATGGAGGCTACAAAGATTCCAAAGGCTGCTTTAAACTGGAAGAGCTGTCCCACACCAGTGGGGACTATAATCTTATATTCGACAAAATGCACAAAACAATTGTACAGCACCAAAATGACATACCTTTCTCGGAATATAACATATTGCAGGTATCTCAAACATTTAAATAATTTATAGTTAATTAGGAACTTAAAACACTGATTTCATGTATGGTCAAGTTACAGTTTCTGCCGCGTTACACATCTCGCCAGTTCTTATATGAGAATCCCATGTTAAAGTAGGGGTGGCGAAAACTGTAACCCAGCGGCGAAAACTGTAGCTTTTCCATATGTTATCCTATATATTATCAAGGATTTGAGTTAGTGTAACGCTAAAACAGTAAATTGGTTAATTTCTTTATTTGAGAAATATATGAATTGTTTTTATATTTTTTAAAAATTGTTTGTAGGTGTTTAGAGTTCACAATTCTATTGTGAAAGAGCGATACGAGCAGCGCAGGAAGCAGATGACCTCTGAGATCACCAAGGATGGAACGAATTGCTATTCATACATTGAGGAAATGCGACTTTGGCATGGGTCGCCCTATGCAGAAAAGATTTGCGAGACTGGCTTCAATTTACAGCCTTCTAATCCAAATGGGTTGTTTGGCAAAGGTAAATTTTGCTGCTCAATTTTAAAGAGTAAAAGATATAACTCCCCACCCCTCTAAACTGTATACTTTTATATTACTTCATTGCGAATCTGTGTCTTTTGACGCAGTGGAAATGAGTAACGAATGTATTGAGAATTCGTCACTCCTTTGTACAATTTCACTCGACAACCTGTATGGCAGTCACAGCAAATATATTTCAAGGGCAGTAGTTGAATGGAATTCCCTTCAGGCTGGTGCAATGTTTTATTTTGAAATGTATATGAGGCAGAAAATTCAAGACGTATTATCTTTTCATTTCTAATTTTCCACCTAAACGACTTAAAATCTACTATCCTGTTAGCTGTAATCGTTATGAAATAAATCAGCTTCTTTTTCGTTATTTCCACTCAATTGAATAATATATGTTTGTTTTCTTTGCCCCACTAATCTTTGAGTTTGCAAATGAACCTTAAATTGTCTCGCTTTCAGGAATTTACTTCGCGGAGCACTCGTCAAAGAGCAACCAATACTCGTGGGGTGTTGGGCGCGGCTGCCCCCAGCACAGTAAAACAGCTTGCTACGATTGTCCAAGACTAATGCTGCTATGCAAAGTTTCCCTTGGTCGAAAGTTGTTGACTCAAAATGCTGTCAAAGCTGCCCCTTCCAACGTGGACACAGTGGTGGCTCGACCAGAAGTCATCAATATGGGTCTGAGATACCCAGAATACATCATCTACAACCAAGACCAGGTAAGACCATTGACCATTAATACGACCTTACTTACATATTTTCATGGATTGCACTGGCAACACTTTTTTCGGAGTTTCGTGAAACCCTTTTATGTTGTGTTTTCATGCGTTTGGTTCGATTTTATCACACAACTCTTTTAACCGTAAGACTAATTTTGTGAAAATTTATATCAATACTTGAAAACTGTCCACTGAATGACAGACGAATTCATTCAACACCAACAGAGCACATCTAGACAATTATTTACGATTCCATGATTGAACGTGCCTAATTAAAGTGAAACTGCAAATGACTCGATAAAGCAGTCAGCTGTACTTATAAGTGACAAAAAATTTTGTTGTGAAATCTAGTTAAAGCCATCTCCAATTTGGTAAGAAAATGGCATTGCAAATTTAACTGATTTTCAATTTTGCATAGGCCTACCCTAGCCACCTGATCAAGTACAAGATTATGCCTGTCAGATGTAATGAGTGTGATTCTCTTGGGCAGCAAATACAGAAAACAAAAGCAGATGCGGACAGCCATGTGCCAAACATTTGCCTCCCAGACGAAGCAAAGGATATATGTACTATCTCGTGAAATTAGTTACATCTGCCTTCTTACCGTGTATGTTGATGTGAGAAGATATCGTTCGTACAAACATTCTGTCACTTAATTAGGATTTTAATGTATATAATTAGATTAAACTTAAAATTAGTGATTAGAGTAGACCAACCACACAAACACATGACCACACATTTTTGTCTGATGAACTACTTATGTAAAAACGGGAAAAAACTAAAGAAAATAATCAAAACATGAATAAAAAACTAAACTTCTTTGAGATGTCAGGGTAGGATTACCCTGACAGAAGCTACCAAGCAATATTACTGTAATAGATAACAATGTATCGACGTGGTGGCGCTCAGGGTACACGAAGGGGTAGAGAGTTATATAACAGTCGAGGAGAGACTGCAGAAGAGACAAAGATGAACCACCGGCGCAAGCAGTCGAGCCCTCTCTCTCTCTCTCTCTCTCTCTCCCTCCTCGCAGCCGACATGTAGCTGACACACAATAAACATACGTAATGCAATATAACTCTGTTTCCCTGCTCGCACCCCTTTTGCCTAAATGAGGCATTCCCGAGACATAAAGCGCACCCAATACTTCCGGAGTCCGAGATCCTACAACGAATAATTAATAAGCACACGGGGAAGTCGCAACCCCCGGTTTTCAGGGCTCCGGCGGCCGAGGCGGCGTTGGCCCCCAATATCTCACCTTACTTAAGCGCGCGGCGTGGCAGCGCGCCCCTCTGACAGTTGATCAGAATTACTTGGTGTAATACAAGACAGTAACTATGTAATTTTTTTAGATTGTAAGATTAAATAGGACCCCATGTGGTACGTTTGAATTGTGTTTTAGGTTCCTATAATCTATGAATACTTTAACGTTTGGTGGAAATTTAATGTTTCTTGAATTGAAAAGTGAGAAAACTGTTCCTAAACGCACTATCTGTTCTGTGGGTAAGTCCTGTTTTATTTGCTAGTTAAAAAAACTGCAACCTTAATTTCATATATGCTTAAATAAAATAGTTGACTCCATAGCAAATTTCTAGTGCGATTTACTGTTCAGGCCAATTATAAACAATATTTCATATGAAAAAATAAATTAGGAGCTGTAGTATCAATTAAAAAGCTTGAAGAGTTGTCTCGGCTAAACTAAGTTTCTCCAATTCTCCAATGGCTGCTTCGAGCTTTTCCTTGTTGGAGAGCTGCACGTCTTCCGGCACCTTAGTTTGGTAATCCGCCTTGTCCATATCCTTCTGAATTTTCGACACAGTGGACTGCAACTGCTCTCTCCTCTTAGAAATTTTCACCAGCTCCTTAGCTGGATCAATGATGCCCTAAAAAGAAGGTGTTAGCAAGTTATAGACACCAAATTATTTGGAAAGTTTGAGTTGTGTTTTTCCTGCACCAAGGAATTTTGCCTTACCTGCAAAACAAGGTGGACCTCGCACTTGTCGCTGACAGTCAAGATCGCACATCCACTCGCTGGCGGTGCTTGCTCAAACTCAACCTTGCTGCAGTAGCACAATGTACCAATAGCCAACGCAAACTTTTCAATCTGGCTCTTCAGTTTAGCATCGGAACATTTGATGAAAACTGCAGACAATCTCGTAAGCTTATACTCTATTATAATACAGTAGACACAAACCTTCTGTCTTAACGTTGTTGAGCAAATTGTAGTTGGACCTAGCTGATCGAATTTCCTTCACGATTTTCTGGGTAAACTCGACATCGGTTTCAATGCTCTCATCACGCCAATTGCACTACAAACATTAAATTAGCAAGGTTAAAAATAGACAAAATGAAATGGATCTTGTTTAGAGGCAGAAGAGAATGATTTAAGGGTTGTACCTTTTCAACCTCTGGGTAAGGAGCCACACAGATGCTCTCAGGTGAGGATTTGTCTCGTCCAGGCAGCCTCTGGTAAAGCTCTTCAGTAAGGAATGGCATAAACGGTGAGAGGAGTCGCAGTGAAACGTCCAGTGTGGTGTGCAGCACGTTCAGGGCTGCAGTTTTCGCGCTTGCGTCACCAGATCCAAAAACTGGCTTCAGACACTCCAGATACACGTCACACAGGTCGTAGAGCCACAAGTTGTAGCAGGCTGTGGTGGCTGCTGGGAAGTCATAGCTCTCAAACCCCTTCTGGCATGTCTCCACTGCGTACGCAACACGGCTCAGCATCCAACGGTCGATTGAGGACAGTGAAAGACTCTTAATTTCCTACAATCGGGTTAAAATGAATATCAGAATGAGTAATATTACAGTTGTTATTAGCATGCATACAAGCAACGCAGTTTTAGTGATGGGTAACAAGATCCAAAAATATAAGTTTCAGTGCAAGGTATAGGAAACGTATGGCAATTGGCAACCCTTAAAAGAACAAATAGTATTGACTTAAAAGAAAAAAATTTAAATGGGATTCCAAAAATAGTTTCTTGGTCTTCATTCTTTAAATTATTACGAGACTTCAGGGAGGTACGTCATGCAGGGCCAAGAGTAACGCCAAAATAATGAACAAGGATTATTCTTTGTAATTCAAATCATGCTGGCCTCTATTATTAACCTTCAAATCGCATCCAGTAGAAGACTTGGCCATGCCAGCCTCTGCGAAACTTTGAGCGTGTTGAATCCACCTACTGAGGTGCAAATAGTTGCTGGGAGCGTTAGAAAGAGAGTTCAAAAGTTGCTCGTCGCATTTGGAGTGGCTAAATCCTTTGATGTAGCTGTGGTCAGCAAAAAACTCATCAAGCTGAGCGAAGTTTTTAATTTTCTGCTGGCCAAATTGCTTGAGCAGGCTTAGAGTTTGTGTAGAGAGATTGCTACCACCACCATCACCAGCCATAGAATTTGTAAAGGCACTCACAGCCACTGGTTTGAAGTCAGAACTGAAGTGAGACAGAGAGAACTTGGCAGCGTTCCACAATTTGTTGCAGAAGAAACGGTATCCCTGCACACGAAGAATGTCCAAATTGATGTCTCGGCCTGCAAATCAAATATGACAAAAACGCATTTTATTGGGGTGAAGGGATGACAGGGAGGCACAATTTACCTTGGCCCAAGTAGGCACAGAGAGCAAAACGCATGGCGTCAGCGCCACATTCAGGAATGCCGTTTGGGTAATCTTGCTTTTGACCAGCTTTAGCCTTGTCAATCTCCTTGGGGTCCAAGTTGCTGCCTTCAAGCGTTTTGTGCAGATCCTGAAAATAGACCAGAGAAAAAAATAAAATATAGTCTACATTAACAGTCAATAATTAGTTGAAACTCTGGATTTATCTAAGTCAGATAGTTGAGTTTTAGATTTTATTCCGCAGATTTTGCTAATACCAGTTATGACATCCAAATGATATTTTAGCTATGCGTCGATTTTTGCTAAATAGAGAAAAATGTGTAGTCTTTTACCTCAAGGGAAATTCCAGTGATCACATCCATTGGGTCAATGACATTGCCTAGAGACTTGCTCATTTTGCGGCCGTGAGCATCTCTCACCATTGAGTGCAAGAACACCTCCCTGAATATTCAGAATACGATTATCTCAATAGAATATTGTTATTGCAAGAAAAGGATTACTTGAAAGGCAGTTTTCCTAGAAGTCGCTGACCAAAGAAAACCATTCTAGCCACCCAGAAGAAAATGATGTCATGGCCGGTTTCCAGAAGCGAGTTTGGGTAGAAAAGCTCCAAATCCTGAGTCTGAAAATAGCGCAGCATATTAAATCAAGATGGAGAATATTATAAAATCACAACAAACCTTTTCAGGCCAACCCATCACGGAGAATGGGAAGAGGCCAGAGGAGAACCAAGTGTCTAGTACATCAGGGTCCTGTTCCAGTTTTATGTTCTTGTGGCCCAGCTTGGCAGAAGCTTTTGCAAAAGCCTCTTCTTGCGTTCGCCCACTAACCCAGATTTCGATTCCATCCTCCTGGAAAAAACAACAAATTCAGTTCATAATAAGTGCAAAAAACAGCATTTTGTTCCTGTTTGGATACTTAAATATTAAAAAATGGCTATGTTTTTTATTTACTCTAGATTATGAAAAGCATTAAAAGACTAGAGTTTGTTTAGTAGGGATTTTTTCTTTTGGGAACGTGATAATTGAACAAACCGTGGCTTTGGATCCATCACTGAGGAAGACCTGATAGGCAGGAATTCGGTGTCCCCACCAGAGCTGCCTGGAAATGCACCAGTCTCTGATGTTCTCCATCCAGTGGAACCAGGTCTTGGTGTGGTTCTCCGGGATGATTTTCAGGTCACCATTTTTCACCACCTCAATCGCTTTCTGCGCCATGGTGCTGCACTTCACATACCTAACAAACCACACTGAAGGTTTTAGCAGAAAGTGAAATAGTATTCCAAAATTCATACCACTGCGGCTTTATAAGCGGCTCAACGACGTCTTTGGAGCGGCTGCACATTGGCACCACCATGGGATTGTCCTGGGTACCTCGGTACACACCATTCTCCTCCAACCTCTTCAGTATTGCCCTCCTGCAGTTAAATCGCTTCATACCCTGTGCAAGGAAAAATAAAACTATAAATCAAATGAAGTTTGTGACTTGAAAATCTTACAGTGAACTCGCCGTAGTCTCCAATGATTATTCCTTCATCACTGAAAATGGTGATGAATGGCAGGTTGTGCCGCTTCCCAACTTCATAATCGTTTGGATCATGGGCAGGAGTGATCTTCACGGCACCTGTATAATTTCAGAGGTACAAAATTGCGGTGGAAAAAAAGGGAATCGGGAAGCGTCCATTAAAAGATTTTTCATAAATAATTGCTAGTTAGTTCATAGCAAAACATGTCCTTTTTACTAATTTTGTAAATAGATGAAAAAACAAATTGAAGAAAAATTCAGTAGTTCGAGCAGGAAATTTACAATTTGCTTGCACAGTAAGGAAGTGAAAATTAAAAATTTGTCAAGGGAGTCTTTAAAAAATTATTCTTAATCAGTTCAGGCAAAATTCCTTAACCTCCCGCATTAACGGATAGAATTTTTTCAATTATCTGTTTAAATTTGCTTCACTAATTAAATAATACGAATTGTTAAGTTTGTAGCTTTTATCTTAAAGGACTAATTTTTAAAACAAAGCTGATTGTTTTATCTACCTGATCCAAATTCGCGGTCAACAAATTCATCACAGACAATAGGAATCTTCCTGTTGCAGAAGGGATGCTGGATGAACTTTCCGTGCAAGTGCTTGTACCTGGGGTCCTCAGGATGGACAGCGACGGCCGTGTCGCCAAGCATGGTCTCCACTCTCGTGGTGGCAACCACCACTTCTCCGTCAGGCCCATCGCCGCCACCAATAATCTTGTAGGCGAAGTTGACAAGCACGCCAAACTCGACTTTCTCATCGTAGCCAGGGATGGACAGCAAGGTGCGGCCAGGCAGCTCCACCTTGTCCACCTCGATGTCTGAGATGGCTGACTTGAGAGTGCATGACCAGTTGACCAGTCGGCTGCTGCGGTAGATATCGCCTTCTTCGTGCAGACGCACAAACGCTTCCGTCACCGCTTTACACAAGTCTGGGTCCATTGTAAAGCGAGCGCGGCTCCAGTCATATGAGGAACCAAGCTTCTTCAATTGGTGATAAATTCGGTCACCCTTTCTGCAAAGTTAATATTAAAATTAAATTAAGGAATTCTTCAAAGATTATCAGGCGAGACACTTACTCGTTTTTCCATTCCCAGATTTTGCTGACAAACTTTTCCCTGCCCAAATCATATCTGGTGGTTTTGCTCTCCCTCCAGAGCTTCTTTTCGACGACAACCTGCGTCGCAATGCCGGCGTGGTCACAACCAGGCACCCACAAGGTGGTTTTTCCGTTCATTCGGTTCCTACAGGCACGATTATAGACTTTGGTAGGATTCTAATTTAATGCAAAATACCATCTCGTGATTGCATCTTCCACGGCATTGGTCAGAGCATGTCCCAAGTGAAGTGAACCAGTCACGTTTGGCGGAGGGATCACCATGACAAAGTTGCCTTTTGGGTTGGCGACGTTGAGGTCTCTTCCGTACTCAGGCTTGAAGAAGCCCTGCTTCTCCCACCACGGGTACCAGGCAGCCTCAACGTATTGGGGGCTGTAAGCGGACGGCATCGCATTGCTTGTGTCTTTTTTATCACCCTCTGCTGTCGGGACATCATACATTGCAGCCTCCATAGGCGCCTTCTTCACCTTTTCTTTTTTCTGAAAGAAAATTGATAAGTCTATGATATTCCTAAAAAATTAAAACAATTTTATTACCACAGCCTTCTCCTTGGCTGGTTGGCTGGTGTCCGACTTTTTCTTGTCTTGCTTTTCCTTGAATTTTTCAAGCTTGGCTAACTTCTTCGCCTCTTTCTCCAGCTGCTTGGGAGTCTTTGCCACCGTCTCACCTTCCGCGTCAGCCATTGTTTCGCCTATAAGTGAAACAGAATCCTGTTATCAACATCCGCAAATCTTATTTTCTGATGCAACTTTGATTATTATGCCATATTATGGGCTGGACAAGGCTGGTGTAGCGCGTCTAGCGGAGATCGAGGATCGAGAAGGAGAAACAATATTTAAATGCATTAAAAACATTAAAGCAAAGGATTTAACCAAATCTGAAAGCTTTAACTGAAGTTTAAAATAAATTTTTACCTTTCAAAATAAACCAAGAACTTCAGTAATAATTGCGGTCTGTAAATTGAACCAGCTGCGAGTGCTGATCCACGGCACAGCCCACGTTGCAGGAGGTGAATGCAATTTTTGTTGTGGTCGGAAGCTCACGGTACTTTTGGCTAGCGGAGCGCGTGCGCAAAAAGTTTAATAGCAAGGAGTGGCGCGAACGGGAAAGGGGAATTGTGAGCGTGAGCACAATACGTTTGACGAAAACGATAAATATGAGTTGATAAAAATTATATGATACAGCTAGGTTCTCATAATCAGCTAAACTGACTTTTCGTTCATTTAGATCTGCTCTAAGAAAATAATGGTAATGATAATGATACACCAGAAAACAGGAATAATGCCACATTTTTACTTTTATTTGACTCCAAAGATTGAATTTAGCAATCTGACATGAGATGACACAAACGTTCTTTTTTTTGGGGGGAGGGGGGGGGGCTAATCAAAACCTATTTTCATTTTTTTTTAAAGACTGATCGACATTTATTTGTACACCACGCTATAACCGTTGTAGAAGCATTCATAAATGTGTGTACAAAGAGACAACAAGCATAGTAACTTCCAATTTCATTAAATAATGTTGTATAAAAATATCAAATACGGATCTAATATTTACAAAAACAGCCAAGTAAAAATAGTGTACAATTTGAAGAGACAGATCATCCAAAGTTCTCGAAGTGGTGAATAAAATATGGCAATTTACGTCCCCTGTTGACGTCTTCACAGGCAGTCATGACACTTTTGGTCAGCGGGCGCGGCCCGCAACTGAAAACTCCAATTTTACTCACATAGCTGTGCTTCTTTTGCACAAATTTAAGGAACGAGGTCATGTCAGGCCGACCAAAGTGGTTGACTGCCTTCAGACCAGTGAACATGGAAGTGTTTGACAGTCGCTGGAAGTGGTTCTCACAAATGTACTGCAAAATAATAAGAATAAGTGTTCAAAGTGTGTAAGATATTACCCAGTAAAGAATCTTTGCATTACTACATACCAACATGGTTGTGCGAAGATCAAATTTGTGGAAAAATTGAGTGATGAAAATGTGAATTTCTAACACGGACGTCACGTCCTTCTTTTCTACGTCGCGAAGGACGTCAATGAACCACTCAAAGTGTCTGTGCGAGGGGCAAATCCACAAAAAGTACACCTGGAGAAAGAAAATTTTTATATAAAATGGTTGTAGAAGCGTTGCAATTTTGCAAGCAAACCTTTTTGCAGGCAACGCCTGAATATCTGTTTGTGGACGTTCCAAAAACAAGATCATTGAGAATAGACGCGTAGGGTGTCACTCCGATACCTCCCCCAACCATCACAGCAACTTCAAATTTGTACCAATCTTGATTGCCACCACCAAAGGGACCTTCTAGCCTTATCTGAAAATAAAAGGTATTAAGGGGTTAAAACGTTATTTTCTTGATATTGAGCTAAATTTAAAAACTCTAAGAAATATCAATGTTACCAAGTCAAGTTTCAATCAACAAAATTGCTTCACTTTCTGAAATCTGTTTTTTTAACTAAATATAAAAAATAAATGTATGAAGGTGTTTTTATTAATAAAAAAATATAATAATTTATATTCCTACATTTTCTCTAAAAAATGTACCTTTGGATTATCGTCTTCACTGGGTGTGAAGTTTGCGGGGTCAAAAAAGTTTCTCAACTTCCAGGTCCAGGGACCTTGCGCCTTGATATGACAGGAGAGGAAATTCTCATGCGGAGCAGAGGTGAGGGTGAAAGAGTGGAATTCTTCACTCTTGAAAGCGGTGCACGACAAACGCACCCACTGACCAGAGAGGTACTTGAAGTTGGGTGGACGGTAGAACTTTATTTTGATCACGTCTGAAGGCAGCAGCTCAGTTTCCAACACGTCCAATTCCATGAATTTGGTTCTTAACGAAACGACCTATTTGGAAAGTCAGAAAAAAGTGCGAGTGATTATTTGACATAATACAACAAGCTCAATTTCATTTATGGAAATTAGAAAATTGAATGAAAATAAATTATATCACCTTTTTTCTAACCAAAATTATATAGATTGCATAGTATTGCAGGTGTATATGTCAGATTTGGTTAAATTGTAAATTAAAATAATTGAAATCCCACCTTATCGAGAACGTAAATTGTGCCAGGTACGACGAGGAAAATCCAGAAACGAGGGGGGCCGCTTATCCTTGCGAGGCCGTGCAGCAGCGACAAAATGTACAGGGCAATGTAAAGTGAGTGGGTTGTCCAGAAAAAGTTGTAGGCACGCTTTCGGATAAGCGGATGAGCGAAAATAAAGATGATCACCATTATCACAAAAAGTAACACTCCGGTCAAGCCTGAAAACATAGAATACGAGTTGATTTTTTAGAAAATTATTTATTTAAACATCACCAAATGAAAATTGATATTTGGGAGCAAATAACACTTTGACAAATATTGCTCTTAAATGTCACTTTTTCGCGTACCTCCTTTAAAAAACTTCTTGTTAAGAATAATTGTCAACCTCTATATTTATGAGAAATCAAAA
The DNA here is from genome assembly GCF_949628265.1 of Cloeon dipterum. Classification (NCBI taxonomy): domain Eukaryota; kingdom Metazoa; phylum Arthropoda; class Insecta; order Ephemeroptera; family Baetidae; genus Cloeon; species Cloeon dipterum. The sequence continues at coordinate 20,996,781 of NC_088788.1, forward strand.
TGGGTAAAATATTACGTTGCAAAAACAAAAATAGTTTATATATATTTAGCAATTACTGTGAAACAAAACGGTGTGAAAATATTACCTGTCAACGTTTGGAAAAGCCAGAAAGAAATGCCTGGTCGGTAGTCTGAGGAAAAGTGGATTTCTCTGGTGAGACACCTGAGATGCTCGATGGGCTGCGTGCTGATGTGGTAGAAGTTGACAATGTGGCCGATTGAGTGGATCACAGAGAACAAGAGGGCGGTGCAGGCCACGATCTTGTGGAACTGGATGTGCGCGTCCAATGGAATATATTGCTGCACCGCGAACTCTTTTAGTTTGGTCAGCAAGTTTCGGGACATTGTTAGCAGCAGTAAGGAGTAGCAGAAGGAGAGGGAGGCTGCGGAACCGCGAGTGATTGCGATTCCCACACCCATGATGTGGCGAAGGTCGGTGTGCTCGGCCATAAACGAATAATCTGAGGAGTGAGTAAAAAATAATTGAAAGTCAAAATAGATAACATTTTCGCGGACCATTAAACTATAGTGAAACACTCGTTGAAAAGAAAAAATAAATAATACTCACGTATGAATCTCTCCACAAACAAGGCAACAGTGATGACATAGAAGACAAACAAATAAAAAATGTTCTGCCTGTTTTCCTCCAAGAACGTTGTCAGAGAATCCCACTGACGGAAAACCCAGTTTCGGCGCCCCTCATGCATGTTTGAGTCCACGTGGAAGGATGTCATCCTGATAATTGATAGCGAGAATCAAGAAACTGCTGTTAAATTCTGAATGATTAGCACACCTTGCGACGTTGGTGGAGGTGTCCAAGAAGTTTTGTTTGGCACCTTTACAGTCAAGACCAATAGCCACAAATTCACCTCTGTACTCCTTCATCATCAGTTTGAAATCGTCGTAAGTCAAGTGTTCCTTGTGCTCAAGCCCGGCATCCGAAAACATGCCATCAATCAACTCAGTTACGCTGTTTTCCGACAGGCTGGTTGTCTTGGCAATTTCCACCAGTGAGCGAAGCATTTCTGAGAGTTCGCCTTTGTCGATGACTCCGTTACGGTCGTTGTCGCACATGTCGAAAATTATACGCAGCTTGTCGTTCGTTTGACCTCGTGAGAAAAGAACAACGGTGTCCAGGAATTCCTGTTAATTTTAAATAATCATTATTATGAAATATTAATTATAAGAACAATTTAAAATGTTGGCAAGGGGCAAAATATATGTTAAGATCAAAGCCACTTGTTCCGTTTGTGTCATTAAACTGAAAAATCTAGACTTAAACGTAAGAAAAAAATTTTTGGGAGCTAAAAATTGACTAACCTGGAAGGAAATGCGTCCATCACCATCTTTGTCTACAATCTGGAACATTTTGCAAACGAAGACCGCGTCGGGTTTCATGCCGAGGGCGGAAGCAAACTCAGCTCTGGAGAGAGACGTGCGCATCACCATCATCACGTCGCTGGTCACGTCCTCAAGTTTGCGCTTCTCGCCAGGTCTCAGCCCAAAGGTGAGTGCATAGGCTTCTCTGAAGAAATGCTCGAGGCGCTTTTGGCGGCGCTCCTTGGTCTCTGCGTGCGCCAGCATATGTTCCCTGTTCACGGGTATCACTTCAATCTTGATTTTGTGCGTCGTGAGGAAGGTATCCAGCTTGTGCATGAACTTCTTTCGCAATCCCAGATTGTCGAATTCCAAAACCAAATCGTAGTCACGAGGAACCTTCAGAGACGAAAAAAATATTAAATGATATCTCATAAATAGGTAGTACTATATTAGCAGAAGAAATGGAACACATTTTAGTATTTTAAGAGCGAAAAGAGATAGTTGTAACAAATTTCTAATTTTGGCAATAAACACAAATCTACAAAAATATTGAACAATTTTTAAATAAATATAATATATTTTATCTAATCGATCTTAGCATTTATTGGTTATAAGAAATGGTCTAAACTTAATACATTTCTCACATTAAGAAATAACATTTATGAATAAATATAATAATATCCTATTCTAATCTTATTTTTGTGTTTTTCAATTGATTTCTTAAATGTAAGAATTCAAAAATATTTTTTATTTACAGACTACTTACACCAAAACTGTATCGTAAATAGAGCTAGAAAAAGGACACAAAATACTTGTTCTCACCCTGATGAGAATCATTGGCTTCTTTCTGGAGTCTGCAGTTTCCTCGATGACTAATGTATCAACGCCAGAGAAGTCTGCCTTCCTCAGCTTCTCGCCTTTCCTGTTGACGATGTAGACAGATTGCTGCGGGCCGAACTTGAAGTTGACCACTCGCTTGTGGTTGAGGCGCAGCCACTCTTTCACAGCCATCTTGTCCACGCTCTTGCCCTTGTCGTTTTCCTCCTGGCGCATTTTTAGACGACGCCGCCGACCGTTCTGCAGCTTCACAACCCCGTAGGCAGCGCCAGCGCACAAGATCGGGACAAAGCCCAGGAAAACGCAAGCGTAAATGTACACTAGTTCACTTCCCTGTAGAGAAAAATAGTTTGAAATCTCTTCTTGGAAATTTTCAGAAAATTTACCTCAAAATAATCGTAGCCTCGAAGATATTTGCAATTTTCCAACTTATCAGGAGTCAGCTGCTCATTCTGTGGGCATGGATCTCCTTCTCGAAAGAAAAATACATCTTTCTGGATTTCATCCGGCTGAATAGAGGTACTGTTGATTATTACATCATAGAGAGAGATTTTCTTGATTTGTTTGATCTCTTCTTTGGTGAAAATCCTATACATTACAACAGTTGACATTAACTGAAAAACAAATTTACTCTCCCCGACATACCCATTGTCTTCATTTTCAAACCAGAAGCGGTCAGCGTCTCTTATCCTGGTAAACTGGTCAACAATGATGGCACTGAATAGTGGCCCAGGGTTATTGTAGCTCTCCAGCATTCCTCCAATGTAAAGGTCGATGTCGTCCAAACGTCCATTGTATGCGCTTTCGAGTTTCTCAAACAACTCGGGCCGCTCCTGTGCCAACTGCGGGTTTATTTCGGTCCAGTTGGTGATTTTTGGCAGGTGGAACGCGTGTCGGACAGTATTGTAATCAGGCAGGCCGTTGTCTCTGCCTCGCATGATGTTAAGGGCGCCCAAGTCGCGTCTGGAAAAGTCCATTGGGCCGAACAGTTTGTCCCGCACGTCGGAGCAAAGGAAAGTGTCTTCCCTCTCCGCGATTTGTGAGGACATGCCCAAAATGAGCTCTTCCACCGTGCTGGCGGCCAAAACGTCCTGAAATGTTGCAATTGTATGATCTAGTTTGGACCGGGATAAATAAATTCATACATTTGAGTCCCACCAAGTGGAACATAGTCGGATGGCCTTGAAGCCAGAGGACGTTTCTCTGAACTCGCACTTTGTGTTTCTCCTTAGGATGCCAGGAGGTATGAGAGTGTGGCCGAAGCGAAAGGCGGCACTTTGGAAAGCGTGGCTCACACCTGGATGCACATCCATGATATACCCTTTGTATGCGGGAATTTCTGTTCCCAAAAACGCTGGCAGGTACTCGTACATGATGATGTTCTAAATTCATATTAAAAATAAAAATATATACATAATTATGAGCGCTACAAACCTGTATGGTGGCGATTACAATTCGCCTCGCTCGCTGGAATACTTCCTCGTCGGGCCAGTCAGGGTTTTCCTTCTGTACCCTGGCAGCTACAACATTGTGGTAGCGGAAGAACAAGATGCCAAAGGACAAGAGGGCAGGATTCTGATTTGTTCTTGGATCACCAAGCACTGCAAAAACCAACAAAATTATTTGAAAACTGAATTTAATATTTCAAAGATTTGCTTTCGCGCATATTTTCATGTTTCAATTTTTTTCTCGATTGCTGCCGAAAGAATGTCCTCACATTATTATGATAAGGAAAAATTGTGTCATTTCTTTTTTATCGGAGGGAAAAGCCAGATAGAATTCTTTGCCGCGAAAATTGTAAATTATTTGACCAGGGAATAACTCACTTATAATAAAGAGAGGATTTATTTTCTTCTCTAAACTTACAGTAAAGTCTCTCCGGGTTGAACATTCTAAGGACGTGCGGCGCTGGAGAGTTGAATAGTGGCACTCTGGCGTGGTTTTTGGGGGGCATGCTGAGTTCTATGCTGGCTGCTTGCGCCTCATCCTTGTCCTGCTCCTCCTTGGTGCTGTTGGCCGCGTTGCTGAGCGGATCGGCAGCTGCCGTGAGGAAGGATCCGTTCTGGAAGGAGCGCATCGCGTTCACCCACGCCTCTGACGTGCTGTAAACGAAGGAGCCGTCGATCCAGCTTGAGGCGCGGTTGACTTGCTCGCGTGGGCTGTTCGGACTCTGGCCGGTGCTCTTGTCGTAGCCGGCGCGGTGGAACGGAATGTACTTGTCGCCGCGACACTCCTGATCGTACATCTCGTCGCACTTGTCGATCGCGATTTTGTGCACTTCGATTGGACAGCCGCTCTCGCTGGCCATCAGGATTTCGCCTGAAACCATCTGACCTGAGGGGATTCAATGAGATATATTGATCAATAACGATGAAAAAGCGTTTCGTAATTTACCGAAAAACGCGAGTAGCGCAGTCCTGTTGAGCGCGGAGGGCAGTCCTTCGTCGCCCTTCATGAACAGCTGACTTAGTTTTCTAGGACTGGGTCTGTGCTGGCCAGCCAGCATGTAGACGCCATCAGAGTACGCGGGAGGCACCTTTCTCGTTAGTCTGCTCTCTAAAATTCCAATGATTTTAATTAATAATTGGCTAAACGAATCGTTTAAAATTACGTTTTTCAAATAAATCATTACTAGGCAACTCTAAGAAAAAGTTGAGAAAAAAATGTGGTTTACAGAAAGTGAGTTTACGGATTGATGGTATGGTGATAGTGTATGAGACACATAAGACTGTACGCGGGAATCAATATAAAGTCCCCTGAATCTGCTCACGGAAGAGAACTATATAGCGTGGAATCAACCCTCAAACGTGCCAGATATACAAATAATTCAATATCTTTCAAATTAAATTTAAGCTGTCCTTCCATTTACTTAGAAGAGCTCAATTAAGAATTTGAGATACTTACGTAAACTTTAAATGAAATTTGATATAATTACAATCGATAAAGACATTATAATATATTTTATATGCTATTTAAAAACAAATAATTAATACCGTTGAAAAGATTCTGGATTGAATGGCATTTTAAAAATAGCACTCTTTCCAGCAAACTAAAACACTAATTAATTGGCACTTAAAATGTATTAGAATTATAAAAAAGTGTAAAGAAGTATTAATCAAACCTAATCAAAGTCTCGTCTATTGTAATACAGAAGCATCTAGAAGGATTACTTCAACAAATTGTTCTGGTGATTATTTGAGCGAATTCGATAAAAATCAGAAAACGCGGATGGTTTAAAATTAGAAAGGAAATCAGGTAACAATCAGAGTAATGCGATTGGGAGTGATTTGTGGGGCAACTATTTTAAATTCCAGGATGTACGTGAATAGAGCTATTAAATCGGAGGGAGAAAATGCGAAAAGCAAGGCCGCGGGGATGCTTAGTGTGTGGCGAAACTCTCGCCTTGGCAGCGCATCACCTAATTGAGACTCGCTTGATCGGCTCATCTCTTCGATAATTAGCTGATTACGCCGAGGGCCGAAACCTGAGCGCGGATGGTTGAGACTATTTTGCTCTGCTGACATAATACATATAGAAAATCCAAGGCCTGTGCACTAACTTTCTATAGCTGGCTGATCCACATTTTCAGCGTGGCAGCCAAGCCGCCGTCGTCGTTAATAATTTTTCGATCAAGAACACGCCAAGAGAGACAGGTCAAGTTCGAGAGATTGGGCAATGTAAGACACGTTTGGTTTGAAAGAGTCATGCAGAGTGACATTCCTTTCTATTATGTGGGGGCGAGATTAATTTATTACTACGGTTGGCACCTGACAAGGTGAACCATTTCTCACAGGTCACCGAAAACGCGACAAATATACGATCTTCTAATGAACTGCGAGTTGCTGGCCCAGTTTGAACGCGCATTATTGCTCAAACGCAAGCAGGAGTGGAAACTGGAAACGCAATACGTAAAATGATCCGGTTTTATTGCTTACCCGTGGAGCCCCAGTTGGGGTGGGCCAAGTTGTTGAACCAGCCATCGTAGCGCTGCCTTTCTGAATAGCTTTGAAGATTTTCTGCAACAATAAAATCACCGACCGGAAGAGCACATTATATTTTTTATGCCTTGGAAATGGAGAAACTTAGCTTTATTGCACTGTTTGCAAAATATTCCCTTGAACCCTTTTCACATATGTGAGTTTAATTACCAAAACAATAGTTCTCCGCATTTATAATAATATTTGACTAAAATTAAATATATTCCTGGCTAGGGGCGAACCCATAGTAAGCCCGATAAATTATAAAACAGCACACCTTGCAAAATGAGCTAAGAGGACGACGCTGATCAAGTAGTTGCACATGACCTGCGGAGAACAATAAACTATATGATCAACAGCGGCACCCACTTGCAATCAAACACGCGTGGCTAAACAAATAAAAAAATAAACTCGTGGGCTTTCAGCACCCTTGAACATTAAGAGTGAAATGAAACATTCAATCTCCAAAAGAATTAACCGTATTAAATTTAGCACTTTTGGAAAGTATACAATGAACCAAAATCAAGATAAGTTAATGTGCGAGCACCGGCTCAGGAAAGGCTTATTAAAATCAATTTATGTGTCAGGTGTGTAAGTGGATACGATCTCAAATATTTAAGCCTTGCAACGCGCGAATAAATTCGCTTGACGAATCAATCAAAATTTCAGCTGTGTGTGGCGGGCGTTGCGGTGATTTCAACGCTCGGTGAACAACCGCCGCGTTTGAGGAATGTGCAATAAAAATAAAATAAATATTCCGATAGCTTTGGAGTGCCACGCTGACGTCACTCCGCTCCAGAATGTCAGGTGCGCAAGGGCACGAACGGTTTTTGCCTTTGGTCTTCCGATTCTGGCCGATTGGCGGTTAATTAATTAAGCGCTGCGATGCAGATCAGACACAAATTGGGCGTAAAATGAACAATAATTGATCGACGCGCTGTTTGCTTTCGTAACGAGCCTTGGTTTAGTCGACATGCAGGGGTCAGGCTTAAATAATTGGCTTGACATATGAGGCTGATTTATAAACGCCGCTTCACCTTACTGAGTGAGGTAGATCGAAATGAGAAGATTATTTTTCCCATTTAAAATGAAAACAAAGTCAAGGCAAAATCGTTCAGCTGAACGCTTCTAAACTTCCAAGGAACTGATTTTGTCACGTCTGTGTGAGTGGGTTGGCAAATATTTTTTGGTCTATATGCACGAATGAAAAATAAGAGGGCACTCATATATTCAAATGACCTCCAATTTTCTCTCAACGTAAGATTTTCTCCGCTCATTTATCCAAATATTCTACAAAAATAATGAGCCACTGTGCTGTTAGTCTCAAACTAGCTGTTTTGGGTTAATTTTTAAGCGCAGGAAAGAGACAAATTTCACCGTGCGATGAGCGCAGACAGCGCTTAACTAAATGATTTCTCTTTCTAAATGGATGCAAATGCATATACATTACTGTACTTGCACGCTTCACATAATGAGACAGCTGCTGAGCACGTCCAGAGACAAAGGCGACGTTATCTTTATTATCCCCTACATTATTTCGAGCGGTGCAAAAAGAGAAAGGAACGTCAATTTGAGCCTAATCAATTTACCCGCAAACATTTACACTTAAGAACAAGCAGAGCATTTCCAATTGATCCTTTTGTCAAGCAATCGTGACCTCATTTTAACAGCGCGAGGATACAAAGGAGCAAGAAAAAATTGATTCAATATACATTATTATTAACGAGAGAGTCTCGCGTTTGCATTTTGCACCCATCAATAAAAGTCATCGTGATGGGATTGCCGCTGAGTTCCGCGTTGCAATAATATCACATCAGCATTAAAAAATAATTACATTGATCGTGCATTAAGCTGAAATCACGATCGGACTCAGTCAATTCTTATATAGCAGAGAGCCGGGCAACATTGAAGAGAGAGCGGGCCGTAAATGAAATAATTAGCACCTGCAGACACACAATCAATCACCGCGATCGGCGTCTTTTCTTTTCGAGGCTTTTTATAAACTAATTAGTCGAATTACATGTCGCTTTGATCAACATTCTGACTGTTCATTGATCGCGACGTGGTGTGTGCGGCCGGGCACCACCTCCGCGCACACCGGAGACGGTGCAAGAAGCAGGGCGAAAGGCGCGACCTTGGCCAACAGGAACCGACCCATGCAGCGAGCCGCTCTGTCAGACTGACTGGTCCGCGTTTTGCAAGCTCAGGTTGATTACGCGTGTGTTGCTGAATTTCGCCAGGTGTCAAATTGGCCTGGAAGGAAATTCGCGGCACGAGCCGCTCGATTTCGGAACACTCACTGTTTCTAAGAATGTCTGGCTCACTTCCAAGCGGGATCGCCTTAAATATTTGAGTCAAATATATAAATAACGAATTGAATTGGACTATGTCTTCAAGATAATGCAATTAACATCAAATAAAGCTACTGGGGAACTCATCTTCTATATATAGCAAAAGAAAGTGTTAGAATGTGAAAACTGCGAATTGAAGATTGCACACCGTGAGGTCGAAGGGAGCTAGAAACGCTCTTCCGTCACATCCATGATTATTCATAAAAAGCAAAATCGCGGCTCTCACTGCGAGCATGAAGTACTCGCGGTCTGGAAAGTGCCGGATTGGGGGCGTACGGAGGACTGACCTGTGGAGGCTGCGGCCGCCAGCAGCAGCGCCGCAAATAGCCCTCTAAGGGCTGACGGCATCTCGGGGGCCGGGGGCCCGCCTGTCTTCTTGTCTCGGGACTCTGGCCGCCGTCCGCGGCTGGTTCCGCAATTGAATTCGAACGCGTGCAGCACCGACAGAACCAAACGCCAGCTCTCACGACTCGGCTCTTCGTGCTCACCGCGCTCTCAGCCAAACTTTCACCTGTAAGACGTAACGTCACGAGCCGAGTGCCCGTCCTGACGCAGAGATGGCGCGACCCTCCGCACACCCGCCAGTTAAGAGTTGGGCCCTTTGCTTTGCTCGATCTCTCGCCCACAATCAGATGAATGATAATTCCATGCGCGCCGAGGCCGTTGCGTTTTTTCCCAGACGCGTTCACAACAGTTGATTTTTCTCCGCAGATACTGCTGCCGTCGCTCATTGTTGCAGCATTAAAAAATTTGCGTTTTAATGTATGCATGCACGCGCCGGAGGGTGCCATGGAAAACAACCGAAGTGAATGCGCTGTGCAGCGTTCAAGGAAAATGTCCTCGGTACTACAATGTAGTAGTTGATTTGCAAGGAACGGTTAAAGAAGTTGAAAAAAACCATGGAGATTGTTTCAATGAAAAATTGATCAAGGTATATTTTTTTATAAAAAAATCAAAACATATATTTAAATATTCTTTTGCTTGAAATATTTATTGAAACATTTTTGACATTGGTAATGAGACACCACATGAAAATATAAAGTTTTAGTGTTGTAGTTGGTATTAAAATACAGTCGATGATGGGGTACTTTTATTGTTTAATTTAATATTGGGGTTTCAAAATTAATGCCAAAATATATTTGGTTATTATGGTATTCAGTAACATTTAAATAGAATATTCTTAAAAAAGTGACTAATTAGATATTTATTTGTGAGTCACATGCTACCAAAAAATGGCATTGAAATCTCAAGCGCATCTAAAAAATTTCCACTAAAACTGACTCAATCAAATACTCAAAAAGGTGAATAAGCGGGTAAGATACACAATAAACAAGCTCCTCCCTTTTACTCGATAAACCGCAATCCAGCATTTACCGTGATATTTATGTACATACTCCTCACACTATACAATAACGCGGTTATACAATAATAGCAACATATTCTGCACACGGCCGACGTCGTTGATTGCGATTTGAATACCTGCAATGACTCACATGAGTTACGAGAAGAAGAGGCGCATCAAGCTTGCAAAACGTCGTGAACCTTGGCTCTCCGAAACAAGTCAAGTGTAACTGCGCTCATTAATTATTTTTATTGACTAATTGTTTCACAACCAAGCGATACTGTATTATGTAGTAGGAAATTATTAAATTTGGGGTGTGCTGTGCTCTGTCATGGGAGAGCACAGCCAAGGCTGACTCATGACTCGTTACCTTATATAATGGCAAACGAAAGAAAATCACGGCGGAGACACGCAAAAATAATAAACTTAATGATAGGAGGTCTTTTTATAGAACACTGTTGCTCGCCTGCCGCTATCATTATCTTTTAACAATAAAATGGATTTACAGCTCCTTTTTCACCTCACATATCTCCAGCAGGGATCTCCGCGGCGAGGTAAATGAGTTAATTCCTACATTTCTATGCATCAAACTGCTTTGCTTTAACAAGTTTTTCAATAAAATGAAACAGCGTTATTTACTTTGATGCATTGACAAACGACGGTTGTTCTAGCAGTTTTAATCTCATGACAAGTCTGATGGGCTTAAAAAGTGGTCATAAATATTAAATGATGAAGTGCAAATGTCAGATATAGAAATGGATAATGGCGTTTTCCACACTGCCACATCGTAAATATGCAGTGTCGAGAATTGAGTTGTTTAACAGCAAAAGGACAGACTTGGAAGCGGCACACTCAATGACACATTGCTCAACGGTTCAATTCCAGTAATTTGCGACGTGCACATGCAAATTCGCCTGCTGGTGCACCACGCAGCCTTATTTTCTGACAAAGCGTGCAGCAACCTTGCAGAAAAAGACACGGCAAGCGCGGGATCCAATTTTCTACGCTGGAGACGGTCCAGAATTTACAATAAGCGGCCAAATGTCAGCACCCAGGTTGCGTCACTGCTTTGAGCCAATTTTCTTTCAGGCTGCTGGGAGCCGAAAGAAGAGCCGGCCTGACCAAAACACCGAAAACACGAAGCGCGCGCGTGCTCCGAAAAGGCAAAAAATATCGGACGAGGCTGTTTTCAAGAGCGACGCCGGAAGAACACAAACAATTTCGAGGCCTTGCTGCAGCTCGCGCGAATGCATCCCCCGCGGCACTTTCACTTGAGCGCAGCGTTGCGTCAGCTCGCAGGCAGAATTATTAATAGGCAGCGCCTGCTGATAACGCCGAGGCGAACACACACACCAGCCAGCCAGCCAACCTTAGAGCCCTAAGCTGGCCAGCAGATGCATTGCTTCAAGTAGGCGACTTTCTTTGCGGTTTTCGGAATGCCATACCAGCGGGAAATGGCAGAGTGATGAAATTTGCTGGTCCTCGAGGCAGATTTTTTTGGTATTTAAAATAATTGCAATAAAAGTAAAATTTAATCTTTCGTCAAATCGTTTTTGCAGACACATTGCTTGGAGATAATTTGTTTTTGATTTCATCACACTTAAGAAATTCTGTGATTTCAAAGTAAATCTTATTGTTTATTTCATTTAACTATAGTACTTCATTAATTTCAATTTAGTTAATTTATTAAAAGCTAGTTAACGATTGAATTCAATTTAGAGAAATATGGATAGAATTTTAAACCATTTTTAAAGGTTTGAATAATATTGAGGTGCAGCGTACTGATTCATATTCAGCAGCAATAATCAGCTATTGCGTCAACCGTCTGAAACTTTTACGGATGCCGTTCATGCACAGGATTTTAATTAATCGGCTGAGGACTGCAGCCAGTAGGTTACACTGCACAAGGATCACGTAGCGGCAGTGGCTGGCGCAACGCCCTCGTCGCGAGCATCCACCGCGAACATGCGACAATGTGTGTGCTCGCGCCGAGCGATCGTTGTCCCCTCATCAGCAGAAAAGAGAACGCGCATCATCACGTGTGTCGCGTTATTGTCGCTGCGGCCGATTTCGCTTTCGATTTGGTTCAATAGGCGACGCAATTAGTATGAACCAAAAGAGCCCGCGTCGCGTTCGAAGCCAAAGAGAAACTGTATGCGGGCCGCCTGCGAAACATTTTTGATTTTAACCTGTCTGCAGGAATGCAGGAAAACAGGAGACAAAACGTCCTTTGCCTACATACGCATTTCAAAATGAAAAACCAGAGAAACTGCTTTCGGAATTAATATGCGGGAGTAAGAGTGTTTTTTGGTCAAGTAAATTTTTTAATAATGATGTAATTGTGGAGCAGTCTTTCCTGGTTATGCCATCAAGGCTTAATTGCCATTCAGTTTTCTAATAAATTGGCTCTTTGAATTAAAAGGAGTTTCTCAGAAATCGGGAAAAAAGTTTCTAGTAGTTTCAACATACTTTGGTACATCAGATTTTTATTACATTGGATCCTCCGTACAATAAGGTTTATTCAATTTCTCGAAACCTATTTTTCGTCACGATTCTCGGGTACACCCTTTTGGCATTTTAGATACCAGGAAAGCGAATCGAATGTGTTTCAGTCAGTAATGGGATTCCCTACTCCTGGGGCAGCAAAGGTTAAAGAATCCATTTCGCTGAAAAACTGGCGAAGACAAAAGAGGTCTCTCGCGCACGAATCTCAATTAAGCTGTTGCCGCGAGTGCACATACACACACTATTTTTGAGTGTGTGTGTGTGTGTTTTGCTTACACCTGCAGAATGTGCATACGTGCATTGCGGGCCCCCGCGCGGCGCGGCGTCAGCCCAACTAGCTAGCTCGCTGGCTGGCAGAGTGTCGGAGCTGTTGCTGGCCGCTTTCACTGAGCCGTGAGAGCTCCGCCTCTGGTGAAATCTTCCATCTAGCTAGCAGTCTCACTCGCAAGTGCCTTCGAAGGAAGACCAGCTTTCCGAGCAGCTCTTCAAGCCGTCGCCTCGATTCGGATGGGCCTGGGCCGCGCTGGGCCCCGCCCGCTGGGCCCGCACTGAACCAGGTAGGCCCCTTGCGCGCTTTTCGCGCCACACTCTTGGTTGCCCTCTCAGGCGGCCCGTGGGCTGGAATTACCCGCGATTTGTGCAGCAGAGTGCGTCTGCCTGCGCTCACGTTGGATGCACTTAACAAAACAATGAGAAAGTTGCACAACCGTGAAACCTAATAATGCTCTCCGGCTGAGCGTCCGTCGCATCGGGCTAATTGTGCAAACGATTTGGAAGAATTCAGGGGACACTTTAGTAAGAAATACGATTTCCCCTTTACCGATCAGTCATAGTTTGAAAGTGAAGAATAGAAATCTGCAAGAAATGACTCAATTCTAAAGTGTCTACAGATGCATTGATTTTCATTTACGCTGAGAAGGTTTGGAACTGCATGATTGGCACTGTGCGAAATTTCCTGCGCAGTTTCACACAAGTCCACGCGATAAAAGTTTGGTAACCGCGTTATTCTAAGCAGCGATTGTTGTTATGCGCGTCTGGGCCGCGTCGCGTAACCGGCATGGAAATGGTTGAGCGTGCCAAAAAGTGTCCAATTACTTTGGAGGCTGCGAGACACAAAGTCGAATTCCCGGCTGGCGGAGACGTGACCTCAGTGGCCGAGACTGATGAATGGCCAAACTTATTCTTTTGTCGATTCCCTTTCTCAAACCCTTCCGCGCCAATTGGTTCACTTCCTTTTCCCCAGGCGGCCGCCCCCAAACGCGAGAAGCGACTTACCCGGTCCACCTGGGGTCAGGTTAGCCGCGTGATTTCCGCGACCCTGGCCGCAAGGTCGCGACCTACAAGGCCCGAGTGCCAGGTGAACGAGGCCGCCTCTCAGTTTCACAGTGCCCTGCATGCAGGCAATACACGGCGACCGCATCACTCCGCTCAGGTGAGACACAGAGGGCTAACTTTTGCTGCTTCTCTACTTACGCCAACGTGCAGGTTTTCATTTTTTCTCGTGTTTTCTATTTTACGACCCGCGGTCGTGCACGCGTGTGACGAATTTCCTCGAATTGCACTTTTCCAATCGCTATTTGGTATTCGGCTCTGTTCTCGGAAACGCACCGGCTCATTAGCGTACCGATTCGAATTGAAAGAAAGGCTTTGCCTGCTCATTAGTGCAGTTTGAGTGTTTATGGCATCACCTGCGAGTGAGTGAGAGAGTGAAACTGAAAATTTTCATTTCGATCGACTCGCATATTTCACGAGAGCCGCTCGATTAGCGAGAGGCACGGAATGCGCCCGAGAAACTCGATTTTATCGTAGCAACAAGGTATCACAGAGATAGCAATAGAAGTGCCGCGCGCCGCCGAGTGAATGTATTGTCAGAGTGATTCAAAATAAAAGTTCACGTATTTTATTTTACTCACTCAAGCGTGCACAAGAAAGTCCGCGTTTGTGCCCAACGCATTGCCTCTTTCTGCTCTGGCACGAGCTTTTCAACTCGCAGACGTCTCATTGGAAATGAGAGCGAAAAATCTGGTTCGGTTTGACGGTACATAACGATTTGGTTACTCGCCGTTCCAAATTCCGAAAAGTAAATGACAAAATTGGACCCTTGTGATTTTACTTATATTAAACTTTGATTAACTTGGATATATTAGTTAAAATTTTCTGGATAATTATCATTTTTGTAGTTTAATTAATGATTTTATTTTTTGAGTTTGCGAATTTAGATTTTGCCAGCTCAGCAGCCATATTTTTCTTTTTACTTTCCGAACTTTTTAACGTACTGCTGGAATGAACCGAAAACTTGACTTTGATCCGGTTTGCGCGCTCTAAAAAGGAACTTCATTTATCATCAGTTTGAAAAAACGCACTTGCCAAGCCCTCTGAGGCAACGAGCTTATTGATTATTGCGCCTAAATTTTGTTTCTGGTTGTGTTTCACCAGGCCAGTTTATTTTCAGCGAACGCCGACCTCCTTAACAAACTCGAATAAACCAACTCTCAATGTCACGCTGGTGCTTTGAGTAAAAATATAGCCACCTTCACAATACGGAGAAGCCGAGATTAGGAAAATCTCCTTCGGTGTCATGACATAGCGTTGCGAATGAAATTGCAACCGCGTTTGTGTCACCGGCAATTTCATGCAAATTAGCAGCCATGCAAAATTAAATTGCCGTGGAAAGTGCAACTTGCGGCAAAATGCCGTGCATTATCCGTCCGCCGACGCCACCACTCATCTCCCTCGTGCCGCAGCGTGCGCATAATCGTGTCTTAGTACTATTACACGCATCATTTTGCCGCTTTTTGCTCTTGAACGTTACGGCTCTCGCGGGGAAAAGCATGACTCCACAGCACTATTCAGTCAACCACCTGTGATGGAAATTTCATCTGTGGAGGTCAATGGTAATGATCTCTCGACGGCCGCCGCTTCGAATGCTTTATGCAACGCGTGAACAAGCAAATCCGTGATTCACGAGGAGGAAAACCTGGCTGTGTCGCGCCAAGAGCAAAAAAACCGAATCGTCCGGTGGGCAGCCGTGAATTTATTAAAATGCAAGACCACTTGATACGGAATGCCCAGAAATAAAACATCCGCGTGTCATAATGTGGATAGAAAAAAACGAACGCCAACGCGGATCAAGTATAACATACGCGCGTGAGCCCACGACTCGAGAAATAATATCTCGCTGGTTCATCTGCATGCCAGCGATTGTTGGTGAACAGACAAACAATGTGTGAGAACGCCCGAGGGAGAAGAGAGATCCGTGTTCTCCTGGTAATTGCCCTCGAAAAAGCGAATGTGCACCTGACGGCATCTACGAGATTTCCGTTTACTTGCATGATGTCAACCTCTTTCTTGAATGATGATCATTGAGGTTTTTCATCAATGTTAATTGTATTTTCATTACAGATATAACCTGCACCCCAGGAAAGTGACTGGAGGGAAAAAAGTGCCATGAAGGGGTGGTTCGACGCGTTCCGCACTGATGGCGGGCCAACCCTATACAGCCATTCAAACCGGACGGCGGTCACGGGCGACACCGACCTCATCACCGTGTTCGTCGTCTTTGGCACCCTCTTTATTGCGTTCCTCATCATATACCCGGGCGTTCGAAAAGAGGTGAGTCTCGTGGAATGCACACAACTGGCTAATTGCACGTCAAATGATTCTTGTTATTTGTTTGTGAGTACTTTATCATAATATCTCAATCTATATATTTTAATTGGATAATTAAATTCCGAGCAATTATTTCAATGAGGATTTCACACTTGTCGTTTCATGATGAAAAACGCTGCTTATTGTTCAGGCAAACTGCATACCAAAACTAAAATTGCTTCTTAAAACAAAGCATATTATTCAAATTATGGGGATGAAAGATAGCGAGTAGGCAACCTGCGAAACACGCGTGCAAGAATATTGCATAATTATTTCCCTGTAATGAAACAGATAAGATCCACTTAATTGTTTTGAATCCCTCCACGCCTAAAATTAATGTTTTCCGCTCCTAAAATGGAAACAACATTTATCTGTAGTTACCAATCGACGGTTTGCATTTTTTAAGAGCAATAACGACTAAATGAAGTAAAAAGTTGACGTCAGACCGCAGACAAATGCGTGAGTATAATTACGCTTAGATTAAGAAATTCCAATCTGTGCGGCATTTGAAATTCCACAATGACGGAAGTGCAGTGGGCGAATCCAAATTTAATTCATAACGCTCATAAAAGGAAAAAGGCGCTTCCGACAGCGCGATCTAGGAAGCGCGTGGACAGCGTTCTTGGTGGCAGTCGAAGCGTACGATCGCCCTTTCTTTTGACGCGGCAAGTTCAGGTGGAGACAGAGGCAGTCAATAGTCCGGGACCAATTAGTGCGACTTTTTTGCCGTTGAACATCGCGACCTTGCCGCCCTCCTAGTTCCTGTTGCAGGTCCTGTTGCCGATGCGAGAGTCAACGTCCCCAACGCCTCCCTCAGTGCCACGATTGCATCGCAAAAAAAGAGCGACTTCTTTGAATACTTAAATGCGTTCTCTTTGTTACAGCGCGTCTCAACCTTCATGAGCGTCACGCTCAGCCTCTTCGTCGGATCCTCCATTCTCGGTGAGCTCATTTATTTTTATAAAAAATTCTCCTACACCACACACGCGTTCTTGAATCATACGTCCATATGGTTTTATTCAATGGCAGCTTAAAAATAACGTGTAGCTTGTCTTTTCAGATTTTTTTAAACATTGTATTCCATCCATGATTTTAAATCTAGCTTATATATTTAATTTTTTGAAGTCAAATCCAAACCGGTTTCTGTCTAACTTATTCAAACCATTCAAGCGGCTAAAGTAAATGAATGAAATAGAAATCATTGAAAGTCATGGCAAGATTCCAATGTCCTTTTTGACTTTCCCGCACTGGTCGTTTCGCCTGACGTAGTTTAATCGATTCGGTGTGCGTGCCCAAACGGAAATTGAGATGCGGCGAGGCTGTCAAAGGAGCATTTTGCTCCGTCTGGTGTGACAATGACCTACTTTTGGCTGAGGCAGGCAGCAAGGATGGCTCTTCTCACTTTCATTTTCTCACAGCTACCAGCGGCGGAGGCAGCCAGCGTCGCTTGTTCGGATGTTCGCGTTATTAATTGGCCTGCTTGCCTGCCTGCCTGCTTGCTCGACACGGGAAATCCATCCTTCGCGCTCATGAGAGCAGACGATTCCCTGGCTTTTTTGAAAAGCAGCCAATTGGAAAGGCGATGGCAGCCGTGCTTACGGGGAAAAGTAGCGTAATTTATGACACCAGACGCTGCGTGGCTTTAAGTATTATATATCGACGCCGGCAAATAGTTTAATTTCACTGAATCATACTATCTGGATTAATTGCTTGCGGACTGCGTTAAGGGAACTGAAAAGCTGTTTATTCGTAGAGGCCAAGAGGGAAATAATCGAACTTAACAAGGTTAATTAATTTGCCTGCCTTCAAAAGCTGCATAAATAAAAACAGCATTTCAATCAGAAGTCAACCTGTAAGTGAACAAAAAACCGCAAACGCTATTAATGGCATTGAATTTTGATTTATGGGTATTTCAACCGGCAGTTCATTTGCAAAACCTGACATCGATTTGTTTTTTCGCTTTAAGGGAGATGTGTACTTGAAAACTGTTTGAGCAAATGGAGACGTCGAGCGCGAGCAATTAGCGTGTCATTTGGCGTGGGCGCAAAAAGTGGTCCGTAGACGCACGCACCGCTTTTCCTATACTCGACGTAAGGAATAATTTCCGCGCCATCGTTTGCAGTGGAATGCACACACACAGAGTCGCGATCGGTGTTCAGCCGTTTTTGTACAGAGAAGTGAGTGGCGTGTTTGTTATAAAAGTGAATGGTTCACTGACATTGAGTTGAGGAAAATTACTTCTGACCTTCTGTTCCCCCCTCGCACACTGATGCAATTCCTGCTCTTTCTTTATTTGACTTTGCTCAATTTTTCGGTCCACGCCGACGCCATATTCGTTCGGCCGATGAAAATGAAATTTAATACACAAATTCATGACAGAGATCGTTTCTTTTTCACTTTCACTGCACACTCGACGGTATCGGCTCGACAGCATTCAAATTCCGATTAATGACCGTGAAATCGAATTATGGTTCGCAGCTATGAGAGCTTATTGCAGGCGCCGATGAGGAAATATTTTTGTGGTTTCAATGATCTACTCGTTGGAAAACTCGACTGCTGTTCAAAATCGCTGCTCGAGCGCGCGCTCACTCCAGAGTCAATTTCCTAACGCCGAAACAATGCATCGTTAAGATGGAACGTTTATTGCCTTATTTATTGGTCCCTAATGTAACTGGTTGATTTTTATTCACCAGCTGCACATTATATTAATTGGAGTAATTTTAAATGCCGTGGCGTTAACCATTTATACTTTTCCTTTCTGGCTAATTTCTACGTGTGCTACAGTACCAACTGTATAGTTCAATTAAGGGAAACAACTGACAATACACATTACCAAATGTGCGAAGCAATGAATTATTCAAGCTTCAGAGTGATCTCGTTCTTTCTACTGCATAAAATTAAATGTAGCTTTTAGGCCGGAGGAAGTTCTTTCAAACAAAATTAAATAAGAGTAGAAATTCACTGAGCCGACGACCAGTTCATAACTCGTTTTCAATTTCTATAAAATGAAACTATCGCAACTTTGGGTTTCATTCACAAAAGTCAACCTTTCAATATTGTGTTTCTGTGAATAATAAACAAGACTGGAATATTTTTGGGTATTTACAACATACAATTTTTAGATGTGAAATATTCACGGCTTTGTGCTAGCTTACTGTTATATTTTAGGAAATTATAGGCAGCAGTGTGAACACTTAAAATTTTTTCCCACTCCTTGACCAATTTCTAAATGTAAAATTTCAGAGTAACTCTTTTTGTCAGTTGCGCATTTGTGTCATGAACATGCCACTGATTTTCAAATATTGCAGCAACCCAGTGCGGTTCAGGATGGCACGTGGCGTGCTCCCCTATCATCAGCGCATACCAGGCGTTCTCACGCGAAAAGATCTCAGGCTCGCTGGGCGCCTACATCGGACTGAACCACATCAACGTGACCCTGACGGCGCCGCCAATCAATGGTTCCGATGTTAACTTTAACGAACGCCTGTCCTGGTCGGCTCCCAACGAACTGCAGGAACGCTACCGCGCCGCCCTCTACAGAGGCCTTCCTTTCCCCATGCTCACCGTCGCCGAAGTCCTGCAGCTCGACCAGGAGGGCTTCGCCTGGGGAAGAAACTACCGTGCAGCGGGCTACTACACATGTGCGATGTTGTGGTTAGTTTAGCATTTATTTTTATGATCATATTCAGTGAGGAATTTGGAAAATAGGTAAATAAATCACAAATTTTAGATTTTTTATGAAACTCGAATTTTGGAAATCATTTGATCGTTAAATTATCATTACAAAAAAGAAAGGGTTTTTGTCTGTTCAAAAATATAAAATGTAAAATTCACAATAAAAACAAAAATTTGTATACATAACAAAGAAATTTCCTTCATTTCCAGACATGATATTTTTTCAATTTTCAGGGCCGCCTTCACGTCATGGCTGTTGATGAACATCCTCCTGATGGTGGTGCCTCGGTACGGCGCGTACACGATGGTAATGACAGGACTGCTAGTGCTTGGCGCTGATCTGACGTACCTATGGCTGCTGCCTGAGGCGCCGCTGCAGGTGCGGTTTGAGGTCGGCATCCTCAAGTTTGAACTGGGATGGTGCTTCTGGCTCAATCTTATAGCAGGTGACTCAAACTGTCCGACGCGAACGCTGGCGTCCTCATTTGATGCCCAACTGTGTTACAGGAGGAGTATGTTCGGCGATTGGTCTGGCCATCGCCTGCTTGGATCTCGTGTTCCCGCACCATTTCTCCACTATCCTCGAGGTCGACTACGACACGCCGTACGACAGGCACGTCATCATCGAGGACAGTAGGTACAGAGGACGCAAGAAGAAAAGCGGCTCCATGTCGAGCAACAAGTCTGGCTCGCTCGAAGAGCCCCGTTCACCCTGGAGCACCAGGATCCTCAGGTACGTAATTAAAACTTTGTTCACTTCCCGTTCGTCTAAACTTTTAAAGTAAGCAGGTCAGTTGCACCGTTCCGGCATACAATGTTTGCACTTTCGCAAACTGCCACGAGCGGTGTTTACAGTCCTGCCAGCTCAAGAATTTTATGATTGAACTTTTATCTTCTATAGAAGAGTCCAAAAGTTTCATGGCAATTTACTTCGCGGGCACGAAAATGGCATTAGCGCTGCCATCAAAAGATTAACGAAAGTTTGCCCATTCAGCACGGAAAGTTTCTCTGTTTTGTCCCGACGCATCAAAAGAGCGATTTAACGGCGCCCGACCACGCGCTTGTCGAATTACACACATATCGATCGTCGAACACGGGAAACTTATATTTGTCGCTCGGCGATTGTTGTAATTTGCACGCGGTTATCGTCCTTTTGCGGCTGGGCGATAACACGCGTTTAACCCACCCGCTGGAATTGTGCGGCCCGTTAGAAAATCAAGTGCCTGTTTGTCCTGACAAGGTCGGTGCGACCATATATCATTGTGTGTTGAACTCGTGTCGTGAACCAGTTGAATGCTGCTTTTTCTGATGAAAATCTCTAAAAGAAAATTGAAGAATGACGTTTTCTGTTCGCCAGCTTAAGAATTTTGTTTCGAAACTGACGTTAAGAATTTCATTATTCTAGAATAAATTCCCACATTATAACTGAAAGCGTTAAACAAGATTCCAAAAATATGTCACTGATTATAATTTGCTGTCCCATATACCGGAGGCATACTTGTATTTCAACTACCAATTCATTATTTATTTCGAAGGACCAACACAAATTTCTTTTCAAATAAAATTTAAACACACATACTAACTAGGTTAAAGTCATTTAATCAATTTCTCAAAATAAATAAATTTCTTTAAAAAAACTTGATTGCCCGCAGGAGACTGAGCAGCAAGCAGAAGCTGGAAGGCATCCGCAACGGCGGCTTCGAGATGAACGCGCCCAAGTCTCCGTGGAACTACCCGCACCTGATGCGGCACCACGAGGCGATGCCACCGCCGCAGCACCGCGGCCTGACGCGCGTCTACCCTGGCAAACTGACGGCGGCCGACGTGGCCCGGCAACGGCTCGAGGACTGCCGTCTGCCGGCCTTCAAACGACAGGACAGCCAGGACAGCATGGCCAGCTCGACGGCCTCCTCGCTCGGCCTGGCCGTGCTGCTTAGGTCGGGCTCGTACTCGACGCGGCCGCCGCCTGCCAGGGCCACGTCGCAGCACTGACCCGACCTACCCATTCCTCCTCTTATTTATTAATCGCGTCACTGATTTGTGAATTTTTTGTGATCGACTCGAGCCGTCATTCGGCGCTCTATTCGCTTTAGTCATGTAAATGCCAAACGAGTGAGTTGTATATGTATATTAATGTATTTTGTGGAATAATTATGTACGAATTTGGCGAGTGATGTCGTTTAACGTGGGAGATTGTGATGAGAGTGATTTTTAACAACTGTACATTTGTATAGCTCGCAGTTGCTTGTATGGCGACAATAAATATTGACGATTCGAGCGAATACATAATCCTCTGGTAATTTATTTCTAACTATCCACCTATTCTTAGGACGCAATAAAAATTGCTGGCAATATGATAATGTATTTTAGGGAGATGTATGAGTCCATCAGGTTGAATACGTATGTATTATGCACGCGCTCACGCATCTAAAGGATTATTTTGCACTAGTATAGTCACTTATCAAAATAGCTTCTAGTTTGAGATAAATACACTTACTGTATAAATTAATTTCAATTTGATTTAAAACGTTATATTGATTACTAGCAAAAAATATGAGTGCCGTACAATAGATTTCCAAAAGGTAAGAAATGCTTGGCATGTGATATAAATTAGAAAACAATAACAA
This sequence comes from Cloeon dipterum, assembly GCF_949628265.1. Lineage (NCBI taxonomy): Eukaryota > Metazoa > Arthropoda > Insecta > Ephemeroptera > Baetidae > Cloeon > Cloeon dipterum. The sequence continues at coordinate 21,019,062 of NC_088788.1, forward strand.
GGTTTATGCTGAAAACTAAATTCCTTAACTATCTACTCATTTCTTCAACTCCCTGCATTTGAAAGTGCATGAGGAACAATTGCAATGAATCAAGAAAATATTGAAACAAAAATGGTAGCTTTATAGCCAGCGGATTTCTTTCTCCGTGCTGTTCTGGCCCTGATTGTGTTACAAAGCTCACGCTTGAGTGGCACTCTCACGTTTCTTAATTGTGAGAGGTCCACTTTAATTGTGCAAGGCCGAATCGATTATGGCGGACTAAATCCTGCACCCCTGCCTGCGACCAAAGCGGCCTAAGCCTACCCCTGGGGAAAATTCAATAGACAAGGGCACGCTCTCTCGGCAATGTGATAGCTCTCTTTCAGAATGAGCGTGTTAATGAGATGCGTGCCTCCTTAATTAAAAATGCGGCCGCACGTGTGACAAAACAAAAGGCCAGACGGCGACGGAGAAGAAGAGGAAAAGAGTGCAGCATCTTATCAGCACTCGCCGCGTGTTTTATTATACAGCCGCTTTTCTCTCTCTCTCGCCTGCTGCGGTGTATTGTACACGAGTTGAATTACAGCATGTTGCGTGTGTGCACGGCAAATATGTAAATAGCCCGGTAATAAATCAGCCCCACCGCGTCTTATCAGCGTGCATAATACCCTTGGCTCTTAATTGTGGCACCACCACCGCGCCGCCGGCCGTGGGGCTTAGGAACCGTAATTGCATCAAACGTACTCTCGCTATACCCTTGCTTAGTTGGCACACAAACGATTCATACCCACGGCGACTCTAATTAAGCAGCCCTTCACGGAAAGAGCAGCGGTGGTGGCGTGAACGGCGACAGCGGAAAAAATTATTTACAACCGGAGGACAGGAGGACATGCCCAGTATCGTGCAGCATACAATACGGACACCGATTTATGGCATCACAGATTTGTCTCTGATATAACAATGGCAATGTATTCTCGAGGAAAAGGCTTTTGTTAACACGCCTGGCTTACTCCGCTCTTGTCGGAAGCGAAGTTTCAATGGGCTGATTCAAAACTCCATTGTATTCTGCAAATTGCAAAACCTGAAAAGTTACCTAAAAAGTAGAAGTGGAAATCGGCAGTCTTTTTTAACAGTCTCGAAGTCGATATTTTTCAAGTCTCTACCAGCTGTTAGGAGAGCGAAACAAATACTTAACCTTTTAACTCTAAAAAACTGTATTTTGAAGTGCACAGACAGAGAAAAATAGCCCAAAAGCATTTGGTTTTTATTCTGGATGATTTTTCCTAGCCTTCGGCAAAATTTATAATTAGTTTACACATTGACAGAAAATTACGTCTTTGTCTCACTCAGTTCAAGGCAAGAAAAGGTGGCACTTGAAAATTAATGCGACTCGCAAATTAATTTTACGCCTCATTACTCAGCAGGAAACGGCAGCTTCGAGTTATAAACATACAAACTCAAGGATAAACTTATCGGAATGAAAGTTTCGTCACCACACCGTCTTTCCGCGTGTCAAAAGTCGATACGTGATAGGCGGGGGTCTTTTGACTGGCATTTCATTCTAATTGAATCCGGCTGTAGCACGCGCGTGTGTGCTCAAAGAGTGGGCAAGGCGTACGCCGGCGGCAAGGCGAAAATGAGAGATGGAAGTGATTAATAATAACACACGGCCCCCGATAACATCCACGAGAGTGCACGACACTCAAGGTTCATAGCCTCGGCTGCAGGGGCGAAAGGCACCACCAGCCGCTCCATCATTTGTCACACACAGGTGGTGCCAAAGGAAATTTATGAAAATCACTATATAATAACTACCGCGAAGTGTCCACTGAAATCGATAAAGGAATTCTGGTTGCGAATTATTCTGGTTAATTTAGGGCAAGGTGAATATCTCAATTTTATTTTATATAAATGTCATTAGAAAAAGTTAGTAAAAAGTCTAATAGAATTGTAAAAGAACAATATCGTGAAATCAAAGGTCGATTCGATGCGCCTGTTTCTGTTACAAGAGAAAAGTTTCATCAGCATAGAATGGAGAATAATTAGCTCCGGCGCTGTAAATCTCTCAATGGAGTCGCAGCTCATTATCCCCCTTGTGAGTCGCAACAATGCTGCACCTGCTAGCGAGTCTTTTTACATAATAAATGTATAATTGCAGCGAGCAATGTTCCCGGCGCGGTCCGATACACGAGAAGGCGTGTGTTGCAAGAATCGAGCCGTGTCGCGTCTTCATTCAGTTGCCGTTAATCTCTCTCTCACACAATTAATTACGACAGCAGTCTAATTGCTCAATGCAACGCTTAGTTTATCTAAACGCGAGATTTTCAAAGTTGCATGCACTCGTTGCGGGTGAGGCTACGCGATTAGAGAGAAAAGGTATATAACGAACAAGGAAGGTTATCAGCTCGAAGCGGAAAAGGGTGCCTTAGCCTGCCGATCAGTCTCGCGTTGTATATGTATTTGAATGTAAATGATAGGCAGATAAGGCGTAATTCAAGTGCGAAACCCGAGCGCGCCGATCAAAGTGGATGCGAAATTGGAGGAAAGACGTCAAGGGCGGTTATTTCGCAGAGCTCACGTTTCTCTACGAAGGCAATTTTCGGTTTCCTCTTACCTACCTAATCAACTCGTTCATAGCTAATATTCATCGTAAATTGAGGCGATTACTCTAAGATATTCCAGATATCAAAATGGTGAGTAAAAATTCTACAGCAAATTAAAAAGTAGTTAATTCCTGAATTTCGATCTATCAAACTACTCACCCCCTTTGGAATTTGGGAAAATTGTGAAAGGGCCAGCTGGCTAACTCGAGCCGAACGAACAAACCCTCTTAGGAAAGTTGTTCAGGTGTGTACGCCCTGCCCGAGGAGGCCAGCAAGCCCGCCGATGAAGCATGCAGAAGAGGAGTCGAGCGACGTCAGACTGAATATGCTGAGAATACATCTCGCTCCCTTCGTTTTATCAGCTCACGGCATTTTCTTATCAGAGAAGAACAGACTAACGAACCCCTTCCTTTGGGCGCTTAAAACAATAAAAATTAAGCCTGCTGCTGACACCGAGTATGCAGGTGGTGGAGAGGCCAAGGAACGGAATTGCATCCAAGACGACGAGTTGTACCAAACAGACTGATTTTTGTGTGAATTTGGATCAAACCTCATCCGTTTTATGAGTTCAATCCACTTTTTAACTTTTTTATAGAAAACGAAATTTAAAAAATTACGCAAAAAAGGAAGCTGGGACAAAAATCAGATTGCCTCTAGGTAATATGTGTCTGCAAATTGCGTTTGGTTCCACGTTGAAAGCGACTAATTTGGAGGTGTTTGGTTCTTTTGTCGGAACTGATTTATTTCCGCTGTTGGAAGGGGAATGTTGGGCGAGTCAGAATAAATTGTAATGCCGCTTAGCCAATTTCCACTAAAATCATCGTTAAATACACACGCAGTTATTCAAGTGCGGTACAGTCATGGTATCGTTTGAGTTCCAATAGCATGACGTGGTGTATTGTTTCACTGTAGCGAAGAAGAAATCTACTATGAGTCTGTCGAAGATTCCAGTTAATTTCCCACTTTATACCAAGTCTAGTTAGTATTGCTTTTATTTCCCTAATTCCTTGATTCACAATTCACGTGGTTGCAGCAACTGACAGATTGTTGATCCAAAATTTCATCCGATAAGACTCATTTTAACAAGCGAGACGGAAAATTTTGCCTGCATGACAAGAACGAGTTTTCTAGTATGCTGACCCACTCGCGAAATTGGCCGGAAGAGAGTGGTAAACGTGTCGCGCGCTACGTCGTAAATAAAAAACTAATAAATTCCACCCTAAACGTGTAAACAGGCGTCCTTGGCCTCGGCGGCTATATGCGTGGGGTGGTCAGTGGCAAGGCGAATTGTAGTTTTTTCCTCTCCGCTATATGACGAGAGCCAAGTTGGCGAGAGAATGTGCTTAAGTGTGTGCATGTGTTTATCAGGAAAAGCACACACGCGCACGCTGTGGAGCTGTGGAACTGGAGGCGAGAGAGAGAGAGAGAGAGAGAGAGAGAGAGAGCCGAAGAAAAGAGCGATAATGATTATTGCTGTTTACCACACAAACACGCATGCAGCCTGTGCAGTTTGTGCGCCAAGGACACGCGAGGCATAGCCAGCAACTCAGCGAGTCATGCGTGCTGCTCGCGTGACAAGGGGTGGCTGGCACCGCGCGAGGGTGCCTCCGCCACCGGCCATTCAGCCCCGCGGTCTTGATGCCTGCGCACCAGGACAGGTGATGCTCGCCTCTAGAAAATTTTCGCACTCTTTCCGTTTTAGGCGTGTGGATGGGACGCAAAATCGGGCTCGCTTGGTCACTTCTCTTTTAAAAGTATTTTCCTTTTCAATTTTAAGCTTTAAGGAGGGTGGAGTTAAAATTCAGATTAAATAACTTTTCACCTGCGTAAGCTTATTTGTATGAATCTTCTCATTTTCTGTATTTTTGGGAAATATTGTTGCCCTCTTAATCCTCAGAATTAAATCAGGTACAGAAATTTTCGTGATTTACAATCGACAATTATTGTTTCACAATTCTATCTGTTTTCTATTGAATATAATTTTGTCAATACTTTGTCTTATTTTATTTTCAAAATAATTTCAACATTTCCTTTCGAGTAAGAGATAAAAGAAACTCTAATTAATGAAATTAATAACTATGCTATTTTTTTCGTTCAACTAAAGAAATCATAGGTTGAATTCTGTCCACACTCAGGTTGCCAAGGGACGCGAGGCCCTGTGCTCGTCGCTGTCTGCCCACTGCTGCTGAGGCCAGGAAGAGGAATCAGAGACTCTTGGCAGTGAGTTTTCTTTTTTTCAACGTACAATTTACTTCGCGTGTGTTGCGTGTTTTGGCGAAAGAGGAGATATAATAAAGGGTTGGGTGCTCGTGGGGGATGAGTCAGTTGTTACATCGGGGTGAATATTTAATCGCATTATAACGTATGTGAAATCAACCCAGCCCACCTCCATTCATATGTCTGCAAAATGTTAAAAACGTGCCTCCAAAATCGCTTTTATTCTGAGCACGAAAATACGAGGATAAGTCTTCTTTCATGTATTGTGTAAAGCAGTCTTTTTGAAGTTAATTTATATTTTCTGGAAGGACTGAATCTTCCTTGTTCAATTTAATACTTGGTACAGACTGAGCGCTAAACGTGTGTACTTGATTTTAGGAAAATTGTTTACTTTAATTGTTAACTTATATGAGCTGATTTAACCGTGTTATGAAAGTAAGAAAGCATATATTGCTTACAATATTAATTGCATGGAAACGCTGATGATTTTTTGGTCGGATAGGCCTAGTCAGTCTGTGCCCTTTTGCAGTGCAGAGGACAGTGCCCATATTATAATTAATATATTAAACAGCGGCTTCTTCAATGTGACATGTGTGTAGCGAAGTGGAAAAAAATTATATAAAATTATGTGAAAATTTCCGAATTATAACAAGGGTATGCATAGATGCGCTACACAAGAACTGATTGTAACGGTGCACAATGAGCTTCACCCCATCAAAATGATTTTAAAGCAGAAAATTGAAATACAATAATTTTGCAAAGGGAAAACACTGATTCAGTATTTTAAAATTGAGATAAAAATTTATATGTTCCAATGGTTCCAATCTTAATTGCATATATGACAGGGAAGATGAAAAAATAATTGACATTTTTGGGCAGTGCCCAGAAGAATGCAGAGACTAAATAGACCCAATCTTGGTTTCGCCAAAAAATAATATACGCGTTACAAATATACTCAAGTTATTTGAGGTTTCTTAGGTTATTTTTTGTTATTTATTTTTTTAAGAAAAGTACTACAGTTTACAAGAAAATCTACAACGCTTTCATGTCCCGCAGGAGTTGGAACATAAGCAGGCAGTGCTGCACTCGCTAAAGGCTTACTTCCCTGCGCACGAGGTGCTGAAGCGCCTTGTGGCAGACCTATGATGTCCTACGGTCCCCCCGTCGACCTCTCCTTCCACCACTGCTCCCTGGACAAGATCCTGAGCAAGGAGCCGCGCCAGGGTGCACTGCCGGTGGTCAGGTCGGAGTTTGGCGGCCTCATGAGCGCTTCTCTGCGCCTCAGCAACAACCGCATCCAAAACCTGAACCTACTGCCGGCGGTGGCGTGCAGGTTCCTCGAGTACCCAGAGGCTCTTGCCTGGCTCGACCTAAGCTGTAACATGCTGACCGACAACCCTGCTGAACTGCGATTCTTTCCAGGTGCATAACTGTTTTTCTTTAAAAGTCACTGTTTTATAATAAATATATGGGTCAAGTAATCGAGTCCCACACTTAGCAAGTAAACTTCAATAACTGTAAAACTCATAAATTAATTTTTATGTCTTTCAAATGTGTGCCTAACATTAATTATTCTTACCAAATATTGTCCTTCGCTAGAGTAGGCAAAGTTTTCCTATCTGAATTAGAAAATATTTAGATTTAAAATGAAAAATCAGCGGTGATCTACGCTTTTATTTTTTACTAAATAATTCATTTGTGTCTACAGGACTCCGACTCTTGTACCTTCACGGAAACCGGCTGACTGACTTGCAAGGCCTACTGGCAGTACTGAGAGACCTTCCAAACCTCTACGGTCTGACACTCTTTGGCAACCGGCTGCCTGAGAAGTACAGGTCAGCCGTGCTGCGGGCCTTGCCCCACCTCAAGTCCCTGGATTTTTGCAACGTGAGTTTGGCAGACAGGCAAAGAGCATTTCACGCTGAATGGCACTGAACGGCCGCGTTTATTCATGTTTTGGTCACAACTATTCAACATCTTGTCGCGTCCCTTGCAGGGCAAGGGAGCGCTTTGGAATATAAATGTACATACAGTTGGGTTGTTTGGAAAGTTACTTGAAAAAACTGTTTTGAGCTGCAGTTTTTTTCAGAGCCACGGCAAGGAAGATGCCCAGCTCTGGAGATTTGTAATCGCATTTTGCAGCGAAATGTCTCGTTACAGAAAACTTTTCAAATCCGCACATCTAATAATAAAATTAAAACTTGATAGCAACCACAGTTTCGTATTTCAATAAAAATGGAGCGTGTTGTAACTTGTAACTAGTTGCTGCAACGTTTTTAATAAAAATAACAAAGTACTCCGCGTCTGGCAATCAGTACAGCTACAATAAATTAAATTTGAAAACAACATAGCTTGAATATATATATATATATACATATATTCCTACACTCTTTGGTCAGTTTAAGAAAAAAAATTGAAGAACCAGTATGATACTTAACATAAAAAAAAATGTAACTCACAATGAGGAAGAATGACATCAACTCTTTCACAAGTAACGAATCTAGAAAACCAAGAAGTGGATCTTTGATTTCTGTGGAAGAGATCCCAATGAGAAGAACTTGCAACCTGGACGCAGTTTAGATGGGCACATCCTGAGGATCAAACTCTGAGAGAAAGGCAATCACAATAGGCGCCATCTGATTGGGGTCATTGAGGTGCAGGTGGTGAGTTCCCTCCACCTCATGCCGCTCTAGTCGTTTGGCTCCAGAACGCAGGGACTCGATTACCTCGTCGTAGAAGTTTTCATTGTCAAACACCATGCCAGGTTTGCCCTGAAGAGCAAGGCACGCTCAGTATTACCACAAGAAGATGCAAAGGAAGAAAAATCACTGCACACCGAAAAAAGCCAAAAGCAAAACCAAACAGGTTCTCCTTAATTCACCAGTATTGGAACATAATTTTAAGAAGAAAAGCAACAATCCGGCCACAGCCACCGATTAGAGGTTAGCTAGGCTTAACATTACTCATATAATCCTTTCAAGAATTTTGCAGTAGGAAAAAGCATGAGTGCAATTGGAAATTTATCTACGTCGAGTTAAAAAGTGATTATGATTTCAAAATTTTCCAGGACAAAGATTGAGTGTGTGTCAGTTTTCTTAGTTATTTGATACTACTTTTTCAGTTAATAGAATAGAATTTCACGCATTTCAAAAAACTTAAAACCCTGTTTGAAGTCCAGACATACCCAATACCCAATGATATAGATTTTGTATATCTTTTAATTTTTAAGTAACTGAGCTTTTGGATTTTGATGAAATTAAAGTTGTGTTTATCAAATCAGCAAACTTTTACACATAAATAAAATAAAAACGATAAACTTAAAGAATAATGGCAGTAAAAAATGTGGGCAACAGAAAGCTGAAGAAAGGGCACCGACCTTTATGTTGAGCACTTCGCATCGCACCGCTTTGGCAAATTCAACGACTAGCTCCCTGGAGAATGGAGCCAGCCCAGCAATCTTAAGTCTCACATCCCTGCAAAAGTGCAGGCCCCCAGTAACTTCTGCTTCTCTTGTGCCTCTTTGCATCAAAATCTCACAACTCTCTTTGGTCAGAGAGCCCTGCGGTGAAATATTAAGTTAAAAATCCAGCATTCCAACAAAATATATAAACAAAACCTTGTAAGCGTCCATGACGAGGTCTACGACGTCGTCCCTTGAGTACGCTGGCAGCCTTTTCTCATTTAGATTTTCGTAGTCCAAAAACTTATCACAGATGAAGGCTGTGTCAGCAACTGTGCGCTTTTCAGGTTTAGTCACTGGACCAGCGATATCGATAGACACCAACTTGTCCACATTATCAGGATAAGCGCCAGCGTACATGAGGGAGATTGCTCCTCCTAGAGAGTGACCTAACAGTGTCACGTTTGACCATTTAAAGTGGCGAACTATTCGTCTGACGAGCAGGATACCATCCCAATATAGGTAATAAAATTGTCCCTTTGGGTAATGAGATGAACGACCGTGGCCTGAAAGAAATGAAATTTTAAGCCCTGACTTTGAGGCGTTTTTTCTGTATATCTAGAGATGACTGTGCAAAATTACATAATATTTCGTGGGAAAAGCGCTGATGAATGGTAAGTTAAATTCTTAAAAATAAAACACACCAGGAAAGTCTATGGCAAATACAGAAAATCCATTTGCGACTAGCAGAGGAGCTAATTTGTCAAAGGTGCCAGCATTATCCTGCCATCCGTGAAGGGCTAAAATTGGTCGCCGACCCTCAGAGCCCCACCACTTTCCTGCAGAAGAAATCGAGAAATAATCATGAAGTTTATGAAAGTAACGGAAAGTAATGAGAAAAATGAATCTAGGATGTACCGCTTATGTGGCCCCAAGGCACTGGGATGCTCACTTCTCTCCAACTTTGCATGGTGCAATCAGAAAAAAGCGTCTAATTCAGCAACAGGAGTAATCAGCAGCACAACTCCAATTCACATGGATGGGAGAACCATAACCCTTACTCATTCATACTGATTATCGTCATATTATCCACCAGCAGTAACACCAACATGACTGTGGAAAAGTGTCAGAGAAGTAAAGTCAAGTTGTTCATCTTGTAATGAATCATTAGCAAAACAATTCAACCTACATACGCAGTTTCTAATATAAAAACTTCAATATGAACAGCATATAAAAATTATCAATTTTTTGCTAAATAATATAAGATTCTCGATTGCGCAAGTCACAGTTGCTACTGCAATGTTGGCAAAAGTGATTGATGTACGTAGGAAGAGAAGTGAAAACTGTCATGGGAGTCGAGCAGCAATCGCATCGTAAATAAACACAATTTTGACTCCAAAAAAGGTTAGTGTAGGATATTCCTCTAATCGTTTCACAATTACAAGTGTTTTTTTGTTAGTAATCACATTGTGCTAAACTAAGTCGGTTATTAAAACCTGGCATCAGGCTACTCAACCGTGCGATCCGTTTTCATTGTTTCTCAAACATCCGTCAATCCTTTCATACAACATTATGTGTAACACATTCTCTGAAACCAAAAAAAAATTTTAAACCACGAGAAAGTATTTAATTACTCGCCACAGTTACGCATTGATTTCATTTCCAGATTGTTGGAAAGCAGTCATGATGTCGGAAGACGACCACCAGGCAGATATCTGCCGAGTGTGTCGGTGCGAGGGCTGCACGGAGCGACCACTCTTTTACCCTTGCATCTGCACAGGCTCCATCAAGTACATCCACCAAGAATGCCTGGTGCAGTGGATGCGTTACAGCCGCAAGGAATATTGCGAGCTCTGCGGATACAGGTTCTCTTTCACCCCAATCTACTCTCCAGACATGCCTCGGCGCCTGCCTTTCAGGGACGTGGCTGCGGGTCTTCTGTCCAGTGTAGCCACTGCTGTCAAGTAAGACAACTAAATTTGCTTAGCAATATAACTGTAGATTTAATTATAGTTATCGTTTGCTTGTCAGAATTGAAATCAATATTAAAGAGTTTATTTATTTAAGTAGAAATTAAATGTAGCTTCTTAAAGTGTGAGGCGAGAATTAGGACTGCATTCAACGTCCAAAACGCTTTTTGAACCTGTGCTCTGCACATGGGATATTAGCTCACTGGGTGCAGGGAACACCATTGAGCGGATAACATGGAGCCCAATAATAAAGAGGAGCTTGGGCCCAATTTGGCCATCTTTTCGCCTCCCCGCAACGAGGTCTTTAATTGAAACGACAGCCACCCAGGACCTAAATCCTGGAAAGGTGCGAAAACCAGCAAGTGACGAGTCGTCGCTGGTGCGCTTCCCAGCCTGTTGAGATATTTGAGCATTTCTAGTCACTTAAGCCAACCACCTTTTTCCATCTCTTACATTGGGTTGCCACTATTAGATCCCCAAACTAATCAATAACTCACATTGCTTTGACAGTCCTATAACAAATACAACGGGCTGGTTTTATAATACTCACTGGTAAAGCTGCACTTAATTTCATCTGACAATTATGACAACTTTGCGTTCTTATGTCTTCATTGGCATATATCCCAACAGTAATTATTACTGCTTATTATCTTTTAAATTTTAAGCATTTGATCTTGTGTTTTGTAGACACTGGTGTCACTACACAATTGTGGCCCTTGCCTGGCTGGGAATAGTTCCTTTGACCGCTTGCCGAATCTACCGCTGCCTCTTCACAGGATCAGTGCACTCGGTGCTGACCCTGCCTCTGGACTTGCTGTCCATGGACAATCTTGCCGCGGACATCCTGCACGGTTGCTTGGTAGTGACGTGCACCCTGTTCGCCTTCCTCAGTCTTGTGTGGCTGCGAGAACAGATCCTGCACGGTGGAGGGCCCGACTGGCTGGAGCAAGAGCTGCCAGCAGACCCCATTCCAGAGCCCGATCCCGGCTTGCCTGAAGTCGATTTGGCAGGTGGCGCTGGGCCCGTCGAAGGTATCGCCCAGATGGATGCCGAGGTGAACCAGCAGCAGCCAGACGTGCAGGACAATGCCCCAGCTCAAGCAGATCAGCAGGAGGAGGCAGGAGGCGATGGAAATGACCTGGACGGAGGAGACGACGGTAACTGGAACCCTATGGAGTGGAACGCCGCTGGCGAGGAACTCACATGGGAGCGGTTGCTCGGCTTGGACGGCTCGCTTGTGTTCCTTGAGCACGTTTTTTGGGTTGGTTCTCTTGCCATCAATCATGGGATATTATTTTTGTTTTTGTTTTTATAAATCTTTGAATTGATTAAGAAATTTTATTATTTTTGTGTTGAGAATCGACAATTTATGATTAGTCAGCTTTCAAACATGTGATTGGAGTTGAAATTTTTCTCTCTGTGATTTTAATTTGGTTTAAACGGTTAAAGTTCATTTTCAGAGTTCAATTGATTTGGCGGGAATAAAGTTTGCACACCATTTTAATTATATGATAGGTTTGAATGACAAAAATGTCATTCCTCATACATCTTCTTACCCAAATTTTGATTAACTTTGTTGGCTCACTCTTTAAAGAGCAAATAATGTTTTGTTACAGGTGGTTTCATTGAACACGCTGTTTGTGCTCATCTTCGCCTTCTTCCCTTATCATATTGGAAACTACATTGTCATGGGAATCACAATTGGACCCTACGTGGCTGCCTCGCATTTTGACGGCCTAGTAACTACCCTGGTTGGCTACTGCGCAATTGGCGTAATTTTGGTGTTACTCCATGCCATCTCCAAAGTTCTCCAGCTCAGGAAGATCTGTCGAGGACTCGGCTTATGCTACGTGGTTGTGAAGGTAAAACTAGTTTTTAATAGTTGCAAAAAATATTTAGCTGTCAGGAATACAACTACTTAAAAAAGATTATTTTAATTTAAAACAACCATGTACGCGCTAAACAATATTTCTTGCTCAATTTTTAATCACAATAAGGACACCTCCAAATTTGCGTAACGAAAACTGTCGGAAAATTATTCGATTAAGTTCGCTATTGTCAATTTAAAATATGCATCTATTGCAATTTTTTAATTTTTTACTATTAGTAATAGATGTGTTATACATTTAGCTTTCATGTTAGGTATTTGCTCGCTGATATGTGTGAGGAAAAAATAATTCGATATATCTTAAAATATTACAAAACTGACAAAGAAGTAGAGGGGAAAACATATAAAATGGATTCATATTTTTTTTGCTTCATACAATTTCATGCTGAATAAAATATCGTGTAGTTGCCATCAATGGAGACTGATCCCCTGATTTTTCAGGTGTCCCTCTTGTGCGTGGTCGAGGTGGGCGTACTGCCGCTGGTGTGCGGCTGGTGGCTGGACATCTGCTCGCTGAACATGTTCGACGCGACGCTGAAGGACCGTGAGACGAGCTTCCGTCAAGCGCCAGGCACATCTCTCTTCATCCACTGGCTTGTCGGCATGGTTTACGTGTACTACTTCGCCTCGTTCGTGCTGTTGCTGCGCGAGGTGCTCCGTCCAGGTGTGCTGTGGTTCCTCAGGAATCTCAACGACCCCGACTTCTCGCCCATCCAGGAGATGATCCACATGTCCGTGGCACTTCACGTTCGGCGTCTGCTCATGTCGGCGGTCATCTTTGGCACCGCTGTGTTGCTCATGCTGTGGTTACCAGTGCACCTGCTCAAGATGCTCTTTCCGGGCTTCTTGCCCTACGTCGTCACCCTGAGCACCGCCGCGGCCCCTGTCGTGCAGAATGCTGGGCAGTCTTCTCTGGCGTCAGCCGTTTTCACTGGTGACCCCCAGGTTTCGCCGGCAGCGGTGGCCCACGAGGCGTCACCCACGCACGGAAGTGAACTGTCGCTGGAGTTGCTGCTTCTACAGGTCTATCATTTTGTTTTCAAAAATTTTATGTTTTGAAATTTTGTATGTTTCAATGTTTTGCTAGAAAGTTCTAAAATTCTAATTGCATAAAATATATGCTTGTCAATTAAGCAATTTTTGGCCGTAATCCTATAACAGTAAACACAAATAGCCATTCTTATTCTGTCTCATACTTGTTTACGTCGCAAATTTAGAAAGTATAGATCTTGTATCTCAAATTTAACTAAATAATTTCAAAAGAGCCTGGATCAATTAAATTTTTATTTGTTACCATTGGTAACCTTGAAACGCTTGGATTTGCTGACATACTCTACGTTCTATCAATATTTTCATCCCAAATTTGTAGAAAGTGTTGTGCAAACAAAGTGTTTGTTGTTTGTTTCAGGTTGTCCTGCCAGCTCTGCTTGAGCAATCGCACACTCGGTCCTGGCTGAAAGCCAGCGTCCGCCTTTGGTGTGTCGCCGTTTCGTGGTTGCTTGGCTTGCGCTCGTATTTACTCGGTGACGAGGAAGATCGTGACCAGAACGGCGAAGACAGCTTTGAAGGTGACAATGAGGAAGAGGAGGAACAGAACTTGGCCGAAAACAGGAACAACTTGAATTTTGATGGGTAAGAGACTTCAATCATTGTCTATCTAGAATGGAACTCATGGTTGCTGCATAATTAGTAGTGATGATGAACAAGACGAGGGAGTGGAGGAAAATGCCAATGACGACATGGAGTGGGAAGATGTTGATCCTCTCGACCTGGGAGCTGCACACCAACAACAGGTAAATATTTTTGAAATAAATATGGACGATCTTTTTGCTGGATGTGATAGATCAATTTAATTAATTCCATTACATTATTAATAGTTTGGAATATTCCATTGTTATCTAACGACAGTTTGTAACATAAGTTGAACTATAAATCAACCAAACACAAAGTGTGTTCTACAGACGAGGTAAAATAAAAAATTCAGTTCACTTCATTACTCTCTTGAGACTATGTCAGATGGTTTTTATCACAGCTGAGAAAGTTGTTAAATTTGATTTTTATCACAGTTTGTTTTATCAGAAAATTGATGAAAGCTGGAACAGGCGTGAAATATAGATTTGGTTAACTTTCATTAAGCGGTTACCATCCAGCTGCAGCCTAAATCAAGCACCTATTGATTCCTGCTATTCTATAATGAATTATTTGTTTTATCTTGAGTAACAATTTTTGCACAAGCTTCATAAGTTCCCGTAAAACTGACTCAAACGTTATAAATCAAATTTACAGGCCCTTCTCCATCGAGACCAGAGCAACATGGTGGGCAACCAGCCGTACCACCGGCCAGGCTGCTTTGTGGCGCGCCTGGTTGGGCTGCTGCTAGTGCTGGCCATATCGCTGGTTGTGGCTAGCGTGGTTGTGCTGACAGTGCCGGTTTGGATAGGTCGCCGACTGCTGAGCCTCATCTGGATCCGGCAGGGTGAATCGATGGCCGTGCACGAGCTGTACACAGCGGCCGCCGGCACTTACATGTGCTGGGCCTCGGCCAGGTTCGTCGCCTTCATGTCGGCATGGGCGCCACGAGGTCGCGTCGCCGTCGGCAAGAGTCTACGCCGCAAGCTGGCCACCGCCAGCAAGTCGGTGGTGGCGGCCATTGTGTTGCTTGGCCTCGTGCCTCTGCTCTTCGGCACCCTGCTTGAGGCCGTGGTCGTTGTTCCTCTCAGGGTGCCGCTCCACCAAACGCCGGTGCTGTGCGCCTGGCAGGACTGGGCCCTCGGAGTACTGTACACCAAGATTGCTTGCGCCGTCACCCTCATGGGGCCTAACTGGTGGCTCAAAGCTGCACTCGAGAGAGCCTACAGGTGCGTCACATATCTGGAATAATTCATCCATTGAATTTAGCAAACATAAAAAAATGCACACGCAGAAAATATATTTAAAGGGATGCAAACTAGAGAGGGCAAATTGATTTAGGCAAAATGGCTTTGGACGACTTTCAAACAGTCGCTTCTTCACCTTGCTTGTGTAAGATTTAATTAAAGCCCATGAAACATGATACAATCAAAGAAATGTGTAGAAAACGATCTGGATCACTGACACTTGCATGTGCTGCAGTTTGCGTAACACATGGGTTCTTGACTTTTCAGAGATGGACTGAGGGAGTTGGATCTGGTGCGGGTGATGCGGGAGCTGGCTGCCCCGGTGTTGATGGGCTTTGGTCTCGCCCTGGCTGTGCCATACATCCTGAGTCAGTCGATTGTGCCCCTCTTTGTCACAAATCCGAGCACCAAGGTTCTCCTAGCTCGCCGCATCTATCCATTTTTGCTGCTGGCTAGTCTTTGCATTGGTGCTGGAGCCTTCCAGGTAAATTGAGAAATAATGGAATTAAAGTTCATAGAAATTAAATATTTTTAACTGTTTTCAGGTTCGCCAGTTCCGACGATTATACGAGCATATTAAAAATGACAAGTACCTCGTTGGCAGACGCCTTGTTAATTACGATCAGCGCAAGAAACAGAAAGCTCAGAGCACAGCACACTAGGATGCTGGAGACTTCCCTGGCTGTGTGTGATCCGTGTGGTGATACTTGTTTTATTACAAAGTAATTAACAAAAATGCGACTGCTGAATATAAAAAGACTTGCTGAAATCTTATGTCGTTGAATTCATTTTTGATTTTCTTAACGACGTAAGATGTAGAAAAGAATCTGTCAATCTTGTAAGAGAGATTTGTATTCCTTCTTGGCTAAGCAGATAGCGCTTATAAACCATACCTGTCATTTTTTTCTCATTGTAAAATATCTATTAAAATTACTACCGGCTTAAAATTTCTCATTAACATCTCAATTGTTCCAATTTTGAAGTGTAATTAGTAATACCCTTGAAAGTTTGTATGGTTGAAAGAATCGTCTCTGTATGAAAGTATGGATGTGTTACAATACAATGTGCATCAAGGCATCAATTCTGTGGCAAACTTTTATTTTTCAAATATCTGCTGAAAAGCTGGTTGTTTCAAAAGATTATTAAAATAAATTGCGCTCTAAATTGAGAGGACTATTATATTTAATTTTTCCTAGATAATAATTTGCTGATTTTCATTTCACATAGCCAAAACAATGATTAGTTAAAACAAACAAAAGTTGCACTGAACATATTGCCAGAGGTATCAGAAAAGAGAAATAATAATGTTTTCAAGAAATCATCAATATTAATAATATGCGACAGACTTATATTAAGAAATCGTTGCCAGCTTGAAGAGCCCCATGGTTGGCGGAAGGGGAACAAAAAATCTCACACGGTCCCACTACCACAAAAACCGCTCCTGCTGATGAGTCTATTTTTTATCTTGAAAATAAGTTCGTTCAAAGAGCTAAAGTGCTAAACCAAATGGAAGTGCGGGCGATGCCCAGCTAAGTGCTGCGCACTGGCGGGCTGCCCCTGAACTTACGCAAGGTATGCAACTGGCACGGTCGCATGGCTGCACTGGTTGCTCACTTGGATGATATCAGGAGCTTCGTGTGTTGTGCTTTTTCGGTTCAAATCTTGACCCTGCCGTTACGTAATGCGCTGACGCAGACGCTGCTTGCTCCCATTAGCGTTTCCGAGCTGCTTCAGAGCTCACCTTGAGGTGTCGCAAGAGAGCGGAACAAACCCTCCAAAAGAATTCCTCTCGTGGTTTCCAGGGTCTCGGCACAAACTCTGCAGTTTCGCACTGCTTTCATTCAAAATAATGGGCTGCTTCAGCTTAAAATGAAATATCGACTCGCGTCTCGAGTTTAACCTTTGGGGGTGTAAGTAAATGTCAGAGGCAATGAAATTTGGCATTTTATTCTAATATCAAGGGTATGCTTTATTAATTTGCACCTTCGCACTTACACAACTCTCGCACTCTCGCAAAAGAGGGATAAAAGACTGAAAAATAACAAGTATGTGTATTTTAGTCCCGCATATCAAGCAGTCGCGACGATCAGCAGTTTTTAATTTCACGCTTTTTTAGAGATTTCCACTCGCGCTCTCTCGTAACTCTAGCTCTTTATATCCAACCCTATTAATTATGTATTTCGCGAGTGTGAGTGTCCAAAATATATTTATACGCCTTTTTCCAACAGCAATTTACAAAACAGTATTTGTACCTTGTACACGCTCTTTTTTTAATGATTTCAATTCATACTTGGTTAGTCGTCGAAACTTCACGCGCAAAATTTATCGACAAAATTTTACAATTTACTAGCGAACTCTTTCCGTGCCACAATTTTTCTTTGTTCAAAATTTTCTCTTTAACTCTTTTAATTTACACAATAGTAATCTCTAACCAATCGAATAAGCATAAGTAATCTCTCATCAATGCGGCCCTCGCGTGTTGCTGTTTCCGCGGCGTCCTAAGTGCAAGCTCAGGTGAGTGTGATTCATTCTGTAGGCAGTGCAAGTTAGTTACCAACCTGTCCGGCGAACACTTTGGACGCCACCGAATCACGCACGCCATTGGCTTATTTTCTCGTTCGAAAGTCGGACTCCGCATTCGCCCGATTCACGAACGGCGTGAACCGCCGGAGCGGAGGGTGCTTCCAAAATCTCGCTCATCCTCTTTCTCTCGTTTTGGTGTTCATGGACAATTGTTTCTACTCATCGGACAAATTCCTGCGGTGCACGCCTCTATTCACCCTATCACATTGCAACCGTCAAAATCAATAACAGTTCGTGGAACGACAACCAAATCGGGGCTTTACAACAGAGCTGCTGGCTATTTACTCCGAATCCGAACCTAGGCAGGGCAGTACAGCGTGCGGGGGGTAAAAAGTGAGGCTTTTATAGCTGCGAACTGCACGCACTCTTTCTCTCGCCAACAAACACAACCGTATCGACATTGAGTTTTCAACTCAGCAGGCGCCTGGTCGCGGTAATTGTATTCTCTTTCAATTAAACGTACCCTTAATCATCGTTTAACAGCATAAATCTCTACAAATATCATCTATCCTCTGGAATTATGAGTGTATGCGTAATTTTAACCGTGGGACGTGCTTTTTTTCTGCTGAAAGTGCATCACTTTCCTGCTCCTTAAGAGGAAGAAGAAGAAGAAGTATAGAATTATGTTCCTCGCACGCTCTGCTCTCACTGACCTTTGCAACACATTGTGCAGTCACACTCTTTTCTCACATTGTCAGGACTATATGCGTGAAGTATTCTTTGTATGTACACAGTGCGAGTTTGCTTCCCTTTTACACTCTGCAATCGCTCTCTCTCACACACACACAGGCCCTCTGCAAAGCGAGAGGGACAAAAACAATATCACGAACAAGAATCTTTGGTGTGAGCTGCCTAATCCACTAATCTCGAGGAAGAGTGGAGAAAAACGTTACGAAAGAAAATGTTTGCTTAATATCGAATTACATAACGAGCAACCACGTGAACGGACGTACACACTATATATGCGTATTTTTACAAGAACAGCGCAGGGCGATTCGTGACGGCTTGGCGGAAAGCTGACTGAGGAAGAAAGCGAGAGCGGGTTATTCGCAAAACTTGCGAAAATAATCGGCATTAATAAATATACGTTTTGAAAAAATTAGAAATCGTCTGAAAATTGAGCAGCTGGCTCTTCGGCCGTTTAAATTTAAGATGGGGGCGGGGGTAAAAGCGACAATGCTATATACTGTGGACCGACAATTTGCAACTTACTCTGTCCATTACCGTGAGTATTATGTACATGGGGTGAAAATGCTGAGCCTGTGAGTGAGTATGGTGGAGAGACGTGTGTTTTTGCTTATTTTTTTCTGCTAAAATGCACGAATAAGACATGAAAGGCGCGCGACACTTGTTCTCCCCGCTGTCTCTCGCTCTCACTTTTACACTCGAATATCCTACGTAAAGTATGCAACTCTTTTAATCTCAATGTTATAATAACAATTAAAATTCAGCTGCCGTCTGCTTATCAGCCTACGCCACCAATTATAGAGTTCCAAGCAACAATAACGGCGGAAATTGGGCCTGTTCACCTTCGCTATGTCCTATTTTTTCATGCAAGTGGGCACTTGGCTATCGATTTCTGCGGAGCCGCGCGATTCGCGTCGGCTGAACGGCCACCGCCGCCGACAAGATGCCTCGTTCACGGAACTCGCTCTCTTATTAGCGAACGCGCACGCACGCCGCGTTCCTCGCCCGTTGCGCAAGATTTTGGCACTTGAGCGAGAAACGTCTGAAAAGCGGCGACTTGGGCTCGTCGCTAGGCGCGAGTTTTCACCGCCGAGCGTTCCGCGAACTCAAACGGGCAGGAATGTGCGAAGAGCACCTCTAAGGTGGAAGCTCCTAATTGAGACCGCGATGCTTCGACTCCTCATATTCGGTTACGAATAATTTACACTCCACTCAATTAGGAGCTTCCAAGTTTTGAGATCAACCGAATCTTACTAGAAAATATCACAGAGAAACCATCCAAGGAATGCCAAAAACGTTTTGGCCGACGCCCTCTCAAAGACGCCATTCAAAGGGCTGCCTAGGAACGCCGGCCGATCACAACACCATTCGAAAGGAGAACCGCACTCTGGCGCTCTGAAATTTGATCCGCTTGGAGTGCATCGTGGTTGTGCTATATTTTGGAGCCTACTCGTGCAAGTCAGATGCTTCTCGAAGGATTTGGACTAAATAGCAATTTGGTACTTATGAAAGACTGATTGTTTCTGCGAGAACGCGTTCTGACCCCCTTCCCCGAAAATAAACCAAGCACGGCATCAAATTTGCAGCAGCGTCAGAAGTGCTCTCCCCGAAAAGAGAACGAAAAAGCGGCCGTTCAGTCGCGAATCGTGTCGCACCGCCACCTGCCCCCTTTAGCAACCGGCACTAAAAACACTTTTTTAGACATCAGTCCGGTCCTGGCGTCTGGTCTCGCAGCACTCGATCACGCTCGAGTTCCAGCACACTGTTGAAACGCATCTCACTTCTGCAGTCTTTACTTCGGCCGGCCCGGTGTTTGCCCTCCGCTCTCACACGGCCGTGACCCTGAGAGGGTGCAGGTCGTGGGGTCACACGGTCGTGATGTACTGCCTGCGCAGCTGGTGCACGCCCGGCAGCAGGCTGACCGACGTTCTCTCCAACTGGTGCACGTGGCAGACGGTGGGTGGGACGGAAGAGGCCGGGCTGAGTACGCGTCAGGCCGCTGGCCGCGCAACCTCGGCGCACGTCGGCGTCATCGGCGTGCTGGGCGCCGACTTGGACTCGACGCCGTGGCCGCCCGAGCCCGCCAACTGCAGCTGCTGGAACTGGTGCTGCATCTGCTGGTGCTGCTGCTGCAAATGGCGCGTGCCGCACGCCTTCAGCTCCGTGAAGATCTCGGTGAAGAAGCCCGGCTCGGCGTTGATGCGCAGCATGCTGCGCGACAGTCTGGACACGATGTGCAGGCACCGGTCCCAGAAGCGCTCCTTGCTGTCCTCCACCAGGAAGGGCTTGAGCGGGTACGAGATCTCGTTGCCCATGTACGAGTAAGACAGGTAGAGGCAGGTCAGCACCACCGCCTGCAGCTCCTGCTCCGACTCGACGTCCTCCTGCACCAGGTCGCGCACCAGCATGTACACGAACACGATGTTGGCCGGATTGATGAAGGCCACGTCCTGTGAACCAACATTTGATTCGTTATAGTTGGACGTTAGTTCGTTAAAATTGTAAAAGATTGAGAAAAGAGGGAGCTGGGGGAAGGAGGAGGGAATGTGCTTTTAATTTTGAGGAATGCGGTCCTATATGGATTTACGGCAAGCAACCATAAATCGAACGTTGCCCCCTGATCGATGGCAAATTTTGGAAGTATACCTCACAACTGAGGTCTTAATTTTAAACGCCGTAAATTTGAAGAAACTGAGAACATGCCCGGCAGAAAGGGTGAAACATTTTGGAAATTCGATTTGGCTGCAACTGCATACTGACTGAGCATATATATTAAAGCCAATTAAAGGTATGATGCAACTAACCATTAACGTAATTTTCAACGGCTGTGGTAGAATTATTTAATGCATCCTGCACTACCGGCTTTGATTAACTCAATGAACTCTGTGAGTTCTGTGTTACTTAGACATTTTCAGCCCAACGACTTTCCCGTAATTTTATTCCCAACGCAATTACTAGCTTGTTAAAAGCAAACAGTCGTGCAGACATATGGGAAAAAATATTTTAAATTGAAGGGCTGCTACTCTGACTTTTAAAATAGCTTTTTACTTTGTATTTTTGGGTGCTGGGTATGTATAATTGGATAATAATTAATTACGTTTGGGAAGTAGGGAATTTAAATGTTAAACCATCAATTAGATTAAATCGACAATTGACTATGTTTCGAAAATTTAGATATTTTTTATGGCATGAAGGCCCGCATTTATGGAGATTAATTTGCTACCAAACGTGTGTCCGATTTTGAGAATAAAGAGTTGATATATATGACGTGAAAGCGAAAGCCTAATTTTGTTTATGGCATCTATAATTTGGAGGGATATGACATAAATTTGACATGAAAGCAGCAAACGGATCGATTTCCTTAGGAGCGGATGACTCACGTACGAGCGAGAAAATATATTCCAACCCGTACCACTGAATGATAAAAACGTTTTATTCCCATTTTGAATAAAGGATAATTAACTTGTGTGGTGGATTTCGAAACGCATTAATTTGCGTTTTACGTTATCAGCCATATGATATGATATACGGAAGCGGTAAAATTGACAATAAAACCGTCGCACGTGCATATACTTAATTAAGATTTCTCTTACTCGCATTTACATTAAAAGCCATGGAGTTGTAACAGATATGACATGTGTGCTCACATTAATTAAAAAGTCGCACTTGCTTCCACCTTCAGCTCATTTACATACAAAGCGGCCATTTAGCCAGGTCCTCGGCGAGACAAATGGGCAAAAGTTTTAGCGATTTGGCTATTTAAGTCTTTACGAGCCGCTTTTTTAGCAACTTGCGCTGACTTTCAGGGTAGCAGAATGTTTTTCTGCAATATTACCGTTGCAAACTTGATCAAGGTCGACGGGGTGAAGCCATAGTTCGGTTGAAATTGCAACAATTCTCCAACTTTCTCGCCTTATCTGCAATAAAATTGCCTGCTTTCACGCAAAAGCGTGCGACAAACAGTTTTCCATGCTACACTGCAATAACTGTGATCAAAGCTCATTCGCTCACGTTTACATTTGGAATTGCAATGCACAGAGCTCACAGCGTGGTTCTTAACCAGAGCGCTCTTTCCTCTCTTGGCACGCAATTACACGCAAACACTGTATTCTGTTTCAGTTTGCTCTGTGCGTCGTTTCATTTGCATGGAAATGCAAAGAGCGTAATGGAATGGTTGCGTCATGCTCGAAGCGCTTTCATCGAACCAATAAAGCATCACAACACTTCCAAGGATTGCTGCAGCGGACGAAGCTGCTGGTGTCGCATTTGTCTGTCGACCTGTCAATAAAACGCAGAGGACTAAAGTGCGTCACACTTACGCACGTTTTAATTGCGCCTCGCACGCGGCACCTCAATTGAATTGAGAGAGACGAATTCAGAGTCGACCAGCATGAATGGCTCGTTTGGGTATTAGGTTGATTGAATACAGTTACGTTGCGAAATACATATTTTGATCGGACGCAGTTTCTGTCACTTTTTATCGTGTTTGTGCAGCCTTTGTTTACATACAGCAACGTGCTCGGGGAAATTTGCATGTGTGGGTGAAAAGTTCTTGATGGGAGGGAGAGAGGGAGAGAGAGAGAGAGAGAGAGAGAGAGAGAGAGAGAGAGAGAGAGAAAGAGAGAGATGAGTTTTCTCATGAGCTTGGTTCGTTTCCAATTACCGTGTCTAATCCGATTAAAAGTTTCAAGCTTGAGTCAAGAATAGATTTTAAGGATTTTCAACATAAACATTTCAATCATTTTTTAAAGTAAATGTTGGCTTTATCTGAATCCTTAAAGAATGGTTTGTGAAACTTCAACAAGGATTCCCTTGATCTAATTTTTGAGATGAGGCACCGATAAAACAAGCAAGAAATATATGCTAAATTTGTTGCCAATATTCCTATTTTACCCGTCCGCGCGGAATGCAATCATGTATAGACCGGTTATGATTTTTAAAAATTAAATTTATTTGTATCAGTAATTTATTAATATCCACGCTTTCAAGCTCAATCTTGATTTTTAAATCTATTAAATTCTTAATAAATGAAGTTGTTAAAATTAACCTATCATTTTTAAAACTTTCTCAAAGTAATAAAAAACGAGAGACATATTCAGTCCACAGCAGCGTCTTGCTCCAGTTTAGGGACAAAAGAAGCCTGTATCTGTCGTAACTCGCAGTAATGTGTAATAAAGGTGGTCGAGCAGGCGTGACGAGAAAAGATGGCTGATTTAAAAGTGAAATTTATTTGGCGCAGTGCTGATTGCGCGCAGAGGGCCGATTCCCCAAACGCGCGGTGGCTGTAATTTGGCTGCGATTCGGGGGGCAATTTACGTCAGTCTCGGCATGCATTTTGTGGAAAGTCATGTCGACTACGAGGCGGCGCGCGCGGCAACTCAATGAATCGCGCCGAGTGCGCCTGCCTCCTCTGCAACACTCGGCGCGCCGATCGATAGCACCGAGACCCGGCGGGTGAGTCCACTTTGCAGGAGCAGCCGGCCCGTTCTCTCTCTCTCTCTCTCTCTCTCTCTCTCTCTCTCTCTCTCTCTCTCTCTCTCTCTCTCTCTCGCACCCTACGCAAAATTTCTAAATAGCTGCACTCGAACACGCGAAATGCAACCCCTGGGCGGCACCCAGCAAAGTTCAACAAAAATAGTGCTCCTCCCCGCAGACGGAGAATAAACTTTGCAGCCCTGCGGAGACCGGACGCAGTCCGTTTGTCTTTCTCGTCCTGAATTTGTATATCCCGTGGGTCGTTGGCGTTTTTTTCTCCGGCTCATGTACTACGTCACGGTCCTGTGCGCTTTTGTTAGCGAAACTTTGAGTGGTAAATTCGTTTCTCGAGCGCATGAGGGGCATCTTTTCTCTCTCACACATGCTCTCTTTGGAATCTCCAACATGCACGAGTCCTCGGGGTGAGAAATTTTGTTTTGTGGCGGAGGAGCAGATCAAAAGCGCCACCCTCACCGAGGTGACAAAATGATTATCCCGTCTTAATGAGTCTTGTAACCTCGCCGCTTCAAAATAAAAACCAAAGAAGAGTGGTCTGGAAGGTACGAATTGGAGAGGTATAGAATGGGTGGGAATTCACGTAATGAATCAGCTTCAGGGAAATGTGGCTTTGTCAGCTTTTCTCTAATAGCGGGAGCGCAGCTAAAGACCTTCAAACTTTTGAAAGTATGCAACCTGCGCAGTAGTCGTGTGGAGGAATTGCCTAACTGTCGTTTGAACGAGTTAGCGTTGGTAAACAAAAACTGTGCAAGATAACTTAATCTTTTGCGTTTTATTATTATTTATATTATTCCATGAGGGAGATTTTGAATAAATCTACTTAAATTTTCTGACGAGTTTCTATAGAAAATATCCAACTTTCCAAATGTGCGGCACTTGAATTGGGTCGCGTTCAGAAGCCCGAATTTTAGAAATCCGAAAAATCGTGCACAAAGACAGAAAATGTAATAAAGTCCAAATTGCGTAAGACCGAAAACCGCCTAGCAGCACTCTCTCGAACAATTGTATGGAATAGCTCGTTAAATTGAGGTTTTATTAAACATGTTTCTATTTCATTTCCTAGCGTGTTTACAAAAATTTCGATGGCAACCGCTCTCGCAGGCCATGCAGCTATAGCCTGTGGCAGTCTGGTAGGTAATTTAAAGTCGAATAATTTTTTCCCCAACCATTTAAGGTGCTTAATAAATTACCTTAAGGCTATTAGATAATGAGGGTTAATTGCACCAAAAATTGGTGTACTACTGTAGTCAGGATGCTAACAATAATTTTTTTAAATTCGTTTAAATTAAGAATTTTCAAACGATGTTATTGTTTTCTATTTCATTTCCTGGTAGATTCTTGCTTCAATTTTCATTCAAACCGCAATACTTAACATTTAAAATGAAATCAAGTCAGACAATCGGATTTCATCTATATTTTAAGTATAAAGTTGGCCGCTGTTAAAGGACAAAATCTGTTTTACTTGCGATTATATAATGATGAAGCGAAACTGGAGGTGAAATAGAGACTTGGAGAGGTTTCTGCTATATATAGAAACAAAGATTAGCTTTTAACCATTGTGTTAACATTTTGCAGCGGAAGACAGGTCCAGGAATAGCTGTAACACTCACTCGCGAATATAATCTCAATTTATTCGTCACGTTCAGAGGTGACAAGTTGGTGTGACGCTGCTCTGTGAGAAAGAGAAAGACGTGAAACGCAAACCTTGGGAGGGTGTTTGGGCGTGCGAGCAGCCCGTCAAGTGAGCTTGTCGCGTATAGTGTTCACACATCCTTTGCTTGCCGAGTAACGGCGATCTTTTTTTTATCAGTGTGCGATCACGTGTTCGCGACCTTATCGGTCAAATGTACGGCTTCACGCACAATTCGCCGAGCGGGCGGGCACTCGTTCTCCACCAGCCCCGAGCACGCGACTTGTCTGCTAGAAATAGCATCCCTGCATGGCACGGTGCAGCCCTCCGCTGTACTTGTTGATAACGGACGATCTCGTTAGCTTTTCTACAGAAGGAGGAAAAACGTGACTGACAATTAATATGCATGGAACTGACAACTGACGGTGAATTTAGTTGCCGCGCGCTGTGACCTTCCCCCCCGCGTGGCTAATCCGCCGCAGAGGCCAGCCGTCCAATTAATCTAATAAGCGGACCGTCCGTTGTTATGGACCGTTGAGGGTTTTTCCTAGTTAGAAAATAGGCACGAGCAAAGCCGCAATAATTCCGTCAATCACGAGAGCCCTTTGATATCTGCAACCCCCACCGGGAAGATTTGATTTGTGTTTTCAGTCTTTCAGTGCATCAAAGGGCGGCCCGACGTGTTGCTCTTTGGGGTTTCTTTTTGCTCGGTGGCGAAAGCAGGTTGGCCTTGGCAAAAAATCGAAATGTCAGAGTGGAGGATTTTGCAAGCGTGTTTCCCCAGATAGCACTTCAAAATCTAGAGTTTTGGGTCACGTTGAACTCTCTGGGGAAAATGAAGAAAATTTGGACATCAAAGAAATCTTTTACTAATGAAATTTTCCAAGAAACGTGGACATAAAGAGAAATTCAATTAATTAAGGCCTCACGGAAACTTATTCTTGTTAAGACCGTTTTCAATCTAAAGGGAAACGAGGAAAAGTTTTTAAACGCATTAACTCGATCAATGCGGGTGACAAAAATAATGAAAATTACTTTCAGGGAAAACATAAAAAACATTTGCGTTGGCGCGCGTTATAGCAAATTAATTGCAGACTGTATATTGTAGGCAATATGACGTTCTGAATGATTGGCTGACACCACATTTTATAAATGTTTTGAAATATTGCTAAATTAATAGTTTAGAATTTTAAACTTTTCTTTCAAACAAACATCATATAAATTTGATTTATCATTGCTCAAATGAGGTCATATTCAAATTTTAACCGTTCGTGCAGGAAGTTTAGGATTTTGTTTCGATTTTCAAATATTTTTCATTGGAAATTATTCAAATATTAATTAAGATAAAATATTATTGCTGTAAGTTTGTTAAGTTTTAGAGATATGCATATATAATTTTAAATCCAGAGTAGGGCGTTGGATTTCATTGAGTTGGCTTCTTGAATAATTTTGGCTACATTTATTTGTTAGATACTTGGGCGGTACGCGTGAAGTTGCAATAGAGGAGAACATGAATGAATGACGTATGCTAAACTTGCAAATTATCGGTTTAGGAAATAATGCATGATTGGAAGTCTCATCACGCAATGCGTTCTTTGAATGTCCCCATACATGGCGTGTACCGCGCATCTTCCTTAATTAATAGCCGGCCCAAAACGAGACTAGGTAACGGAGCCAAGGTTACGCCCTCAATCGCTGCAATTTTTGGCAAATCAAGCTAATGGACGAGCACGGACCGGACTCTCATCACGCTGAGACGCAACATAGTTAATGAAGCCGTGTGGGGCAATCGTGTCTCCTTGCCTGCACGATCTTTCTCTCACAGCTTGCTCCCCGTCCCGCAAGCGAACTGAGATCGATCGATCTTCCCGCAGTCGCGGCGTGCATTATTGACGCGCTCATCTGCTCCCCCTTGAGCAAATAAATTTTTAAAGGCCGCGAACGCCGCGAAAGGATCGGATCCTTATCGCTTAACCTGCCTTCCTGCGTGGCCCGAGAGCGCAACCCTCCCCCAGCTCACAAATTATCAGCGCATCTTCGACACGTGTGCAAATTTATTCATAAAAAGTATCAGGCGCATCGACCAACCTGAATTGAATATATATGGGGCATTAACGCACTCACAGCGATCGGCGAAATTTATTCGAACGTCATGAGGTGCATGTGAATTACAAAAAGATGAATGGCATGGAAAACCAATTTATGGATGCGTTCTGTTTCATCTGGCAGTGAAACCAGACGTTGAAGTTTTAGATTTTTTAACAAAGGTTATTAGAAAAATAGCATATTAATTTTTAAGGGAAATTTTTTGGCTTTAATAAATTAGTGTTTAATATTTAAATTAGTAAAATTTAAATGTGTATCTCAACTCTGAACCCCCTGATCAATTATTACAATATAAACATCTAGTTTTTAATAAAAACAAGCGTTGGGCTAAGATGCTTTTACTTTTTTCGTTCTGTGTTACAGTAATTTATAGCTCAGTTTTACATATGAATTTGACATTGTTCTTAATAAAAATGAGAATGATAGTTCTGAATCTGAATTCAGGAAATTTGGAAATTTTAGCCGTGCCATGCAGTTAATCATCACTCGCTATATCTTATTTTGTATTTTGTCATTGATTTATAGCCATTTAAAATTCTGTTTCCGCATTTTTGGCATTTTAGTTCACGTTAGTGACTCAACTAGCTTCGCGTGAGAAATTTTCCGCCCATTGCGCGATTTTAGTTGCACGCTCGGGGAAAAGGGTGCTATTGAAGTGCGGTGACCCTCGCACATATATTTGGTTTAGTGTATCGCACTCGCCGTGGCAGATGCGCAGTGACACGATTTTAAAGTGCGCTATAGCTGGCAATAACATAGAGTGAATGTTTTGTTTGTTTTGATGGGGCTGCTTTTTGCAGATAC
The DNA here is from genome assembly GCF_949628265.1 of Cloeon dipterum. Lineage (NCBI taxonomy): Eukaryota > Metazoa > Arthropoda > Insecta > Ephemeroptera > Baetidae > Cloeon > Cloeon dipterum. The sequence continues at coordinate 21,047,298 of NC_088788.1, forward strand.
GGCCACCACTCGGCCATTTATATGTATTGTTGCTATGCTCCCCGATGGTCGGTGTGTCTTTCTTTCGCTCTGCAGCGCCGGGAGATGTGCGCAGAATTCATCTGGCTCACACTGCAGAATTGGGGAGAGAAAGAATGCCGGAAAAGATGGCCGATAAGTTAAGACTCTCTGACTGTGAGGAGGGCGAGACGCCCGCTTTCCGCAACACGCCGATCAATTGGCTGTAATTGATCTAGCCGCCTCTGGAGTGGACTAGACGGCCCGTGTCTCGTTCAATTGTCTGCACACCCCCTGGCGTTAGCCAGCGAATCTGGCCAATTCACGTAACGAGAAGCCTTTAATTATCGGATCAGAAAACGGACAGCGGAGGAACTGATTGAGCAAAACGCAATATGGTATTGTCATATTGCTTAGGCGAACGAGTTGTAAGCCGTGAGTTTGGCCTCACTACCGAGCTGCTAATTGACTGAGCGCAAAAAATAGGATTGTGCCTGAGAGCGCGTTGCATGGCTTCGGGAGCAGCAAACTGAATTATGCGACCCTTCCAACAACTCCACCATCTGCATGCCCGTGCAGCCTTTGCGAGCACCGCGCGCGATTGATCTGCTTTCCGCGCGCGCGACTGTTGGCGATTTGGGTCAGCGCCCCTGCACCGTGCGGTCCGAACTTGTGATGAAAGAAAATAGTTTTTCGGAAGGTAAATGAGGAGGGAGCAGGGAGGGAGGGGCGAGTGTTTACCTGCCAACCCTGCAGCAGGAGGCTTCTGTCAACAGTCCGTAACCACATGACGGCGTCGCCCGCCTGGAAGTCCTTGAGCTTGCGGCACTTGCAGTGCAAATACAGCCCCAAGCACTTGAGCAGCTCTGAGGTGGACGCCTGGATGACCGTCTTGCGCGGGGCGCCGGCGGTGGCCGCCGAAGTCGCGATGGGCACCGTCTGCGGCCGCTGTTGGGCCGAGGCGGCCGGCACGAGGACGACGGCCGGCGGGGCCGACGGCGGCGGTGGCAGCTGTGGCTTAGACACGAGCTTGTTATCGGCATTGTTGTTGGCGGTGTTGAGGTTGTCCTTGGGGTAGTAGCAGGCGATCGCTTTGTGGATGTTCTTGTTGTTGTCGACCAGCAGCGGCGGCGGCTTGTAGGCGGCCGCCGCCTTTAAATTATTCTTGTTGTCCAGCTGCTGCTTCTTCTTGGTGGAAGCGGCCGTGGAAAAGCGCTTCCAGCTGAGCGCGTTGATGAACAGCGAGTGCTTCTTGAAGTTGTTCTTCTCCAGGGCGTTCTTCTCCGAGATAATGTCTTGGTTGCTGTTGGCGTTGTCCAGCGGCTGCTTGTTGTTCTTGACGTTGTTCAGCTGCTCGTAGCTGAAGTTGTTGAGCGTGAACTCGGAGTAGGGCGGCCGCCGCTGCTCGCGCGGACTAAAGCTCAGCACGGTGCCCATGGTGGCCGTCCTGCTGCTGCTGCTGCTGCCCTTCCTGCCAAGCTGCGCTGCTGCCTTGCCTGGCCACTGCTCTCGCTCGACTGCGGCGCCCGCCGCCTCTGCCGCCGCCGCCGACCCGCCCCACTGCGCAGGTCGCCCCGGACGGAAAATCAATGTCTCCCTCGGCCTCCCTCTCGCCCGCACGCGCGCCCCGCAAATTTGATTTGCCCGCTCGCTCTCTTCGGCCCTTTTCCTCATTGATTATTGACGATGCGGCCCTTTGCCGGTAGCATCCTCCGCGTCCGACGCGATAAACAGGACGGCAAATTTTGTCCAACGACCTTTCTTCTTCCCTTTTGCGCCTCCGATCGATAAGCTACTGGCTGAATTTTTCACGATCGTGGCAATTTACGTTTATGTCGCCCGGCCGCTCTATGCATTATTCGGCGGCGACCACCGCTAACCGCCCATCGTCCGTCGAAGGCTCGTTCCGTAAATTGCACTCGAGGTGTTTTCATCTGCGCCCCTCTTGGGAAATACATAAGAATTTCATCCTGCGCCGTTAAATATTTGACGGTCCAGCACCGAGTGACCTTTCAGCGCGCTGCAACGCGCCCAAAGTGCATGCTTTCAGACTGATTGAGTTTCAGCTGCCTCAGCACAGCAGTGGGAATAATTAAAAGTCTCTACGTTTATTTCAATATTGAACAGTTGCATTGCTTTTTTTATACAATGCTGACTCTTTATTTATATTTAACTTACTAAATAAACAGTGATAACTTGGGTGCATATGTAATTTTTTTACATAGATTTATTTCTTACACTCTTTGCTACCAATAAAATTATGAGGTTTTACATGCAATGCTATGATCCTTTGTTTTGCAATCAACCTTTCCCAAAGACAGTGCATAACGACAAATCCGTCGGAATGTTGTGCAATAATAATTACAATAAGCTATATAACAACCAAGGGAGAATATTCCTATCAAGGCTAGAGCATGATTATAACAACATTCTGCGGTAACAATGGAAGAGAAATGAAACCACCAAATGAATGAATACTAATATTCAGGCAGTTTTAATATCCGTGCAACAACAATACGTCGCATAAAAACTGAATTACGTTAGATAGTCAACAAACAATATACAGTCGCAGAATGTCACTCAGATGAGAATCCGACACTTGCGGAGATAGCCGTGTCACGATATATTTTCTGTTAGATAAGCTCTGTATTTTTGCTCGTTCAAACAAAAGAAAAACTGAATAAGTTGCGCTGCTCTGAGAAAGAGATCTTTCAATTTGTCGTGGAAAGAGGCTAATTGAATTTTCCGCCGCTGGAACTGTTCCAAGAGGCGATGAAATCGCGCGCTCGTCAGCATCTCGAGTGACCGACGCGGAGATGAAAGACCTAATCTAATTATGCAACCAGTGCGTCGGCCGCGTTGGGCCGGTTGCGGCGCTATCAAAGTCCAAGACGCGATCATTGTTCTCTTACGAAAGCCGCAGATTGTGGAACTGAAGGAGAATGACCACGTAAGTAAACACCGTCGAAACAACCTGCCAATTTTCACATGTGAATAATTTCGATGAATGTGGAGTTTTAAGAGCACATACCGATCCGAGCGTCCCAAAATCGAGCGTGTACATGCCGTAAATTGAGAGTGTTGTTGAGTCCATATGCTGCAACTGGACGGAAAAACGCAAAATCTGAATGCATTGAGTTAATTTTCATTTCTTATTGGTTAAGCTAAGTAAAGACCTCGTCTTTTACGTCCTGGTTTTCGCGTATTTGTTCAAGAGTTTGAACTATGGGTCTGGCCCTCTTTGCCTGAAACAAATTTAGCTTTGACATAAAATGAAAAGGATATATAGCTAACCTCCTTCGTAGAACCACTGCAAGCAGAAACAATGAGATAGAACCGTCCGAAGTTAATAGCTCCCCAACACATGCAGTCGAAAACGACAAAAACTTTGAAGCCACCGCTCAAACTGTTGAAACGAGATGTTTGGTATGCATTATTAATAATACACTTTAGTAGGTCTGAGCCCCCTTTTGGAATTTCAGATAGCATTGCCCATTTTTAAGGTATTTTTCATTATGTTTTAATAAAAATTAAAAAATTACCCATTTGGCCATTATTATTTCATCAGGTTTTTCCAATTTTTATACATTATTTCATAAATTAACCCTCACCTTTCCATAGATCTAGCACCGAGAGAGTCGGCAGCATTGATAGATGAGTAATACACACCCTGCACCATGTCGAGGTTGTTCATAGCAATTGTCAAGACGAGGCTGCTCTGGAACAATCCACAAATTTCTGCGCCCATGTCGCATACGTTGTGGTGGCATTTGCGCAAAATTTCCAACCTCTGCACCTCTTGCGAAGACTTCATTGGCATAAGTAAAAGAGCCTTTAAATCATAACAATCAACAGGAATACTTCAATTTTTATTACATTAACATGTTTATTAAAAAAAATGTAATGCAATATCCAGATCCAGAAGCGTGCTAATTTAGAAAATTTTTGTTTTTAATCGTTGAGATTCGTTTTCAAAATTTTCTGTGCAGGAATTTATGCTAGCTTAAATGATTGATTTGGTTGCTAAGCTCCGAGGTATATTAAAAACCCTACTTTTTATTAAAAAAAAAAATAACTAGATAGTTAACTAAACCATCCAAGGAAACAAAAAAGAAGGATAAGCAAATAAAGTATTTTATCGATAAAATTTAGTGTACGGAATGTTGACCTCGAGTTGCGAGTTGATATCCTGGAAAACCCATTTCTGCATCTGGACGTACGTTCTGAACTGCTCTTCGATGTGTATTAGCGTTAGACGGTTGAAAACGGACAGGCATTCGAAAATAGTGACATAGAACTCTTTAATATCGTAGTAAATGCCGACCTCTTTAACGGACCAATAAACGACAAAGGGCCAAAAGATGGTCAGAAAACGACGCACGCGTTGACTTAGCCTCTGGGCCAACGAAACGCCTAGCAGGTCGCAAACGTCATCTAACTTGGCTTCAAGGTCAGAGATCTTTTGGCTGCTGTTGAAAATGTGCATCAGGACGGTACAACACGCAGAGGACGAGAGCAGCGTGAAAATCAAGCCGACAAATGTGATGGTCGCTGAGGTGAAGTCTCCCTCCTGCACGAACTTGGGAATTTCCTTCAATCGGATGCTAGTAGCTTCGAACGAGCAGTAGATGGAGAAAAACATCAAATAAACCAGGCTCCACACCAGATTGAATGCCCTGAAGGGTAGAAGGCCTAGGGGAGCAGCTCCGAAGGCAAGTGAAGACCACCACAGTGGCCGCAAACCATGGAACATTTCAGCACCCATTGCGCTGCAATACTAAGTTAATATCGGAGTGGATGAACTGAATATCGATTTAATTATCAATCCACCGAAATAGACGTTAATGAATTACATTACAGCTATCAACAAAAGAAAATTAGTTTAAATGGTGGAGGATCAATAAGAAGTACAAATAATGGATTACTTTAGAAAAAGAATTTTTATAGGAATTTGCTGAAGACTTCAATCAATGCCGAAAATCACGTTGTTCATGAAAATTTCATCCTCCTCCATCGGGAACTGAGGGGGTTGCACGACGAGCTGCATTTGGGCGCCGTCGTTGTTGAGTCTGCGCTCCGACTGACCTGCAGAGGTGCGAATTAACTTTCAAACCAATTCATAAACGAGTCCCCCACCCGTGAGCGTCATCCAGCGCATGAGGAAGCTCATCTGGCTGAGCAGAATGAGATCGACGTCCTGCGTGAGGTGACCGACGAGCAGGCGGACGGCAGAAAAGCGCGTCGGCTCAAACACAGTCCACCTTCGCCGGGCCAGGCGCCGACCCCACGAGACGAGCACGTATAGGCCGCAAGGAACGCGGATCCAGAACCACGAGGAAAGCCTCCGCGGGTAAAAGCTGAAGATCTATTTGTAAAATTATTATTAAACGAAAAATGTAAAAAGAAAGCGTGAGGAATGGAGGATGTCATCGTTTTAAATATTGATTTTAGAGCAATAAGTAAATAAATAAATAAATAAATAAATGGAGAAAATTCTCTAGTTGGAGGTGGAAATTTTGTATACATTTTTTCTGGCCCTACAAATAAATTTAAAATTTCCACCTGCAGCAAGGGAATTTTTTATGAATTTTTGCTTTAAAATTATTCTTATAGTCGGTCTCTCACACGAAATGGCAGAATTTAAATACCTTCAAATTCACATGAAAATCAATACATTAAAAGGTTTGATATTATAAGCCATATTTTGGCATCATGGACTCACAATCAATTTTTCAACTGCTCTCTGTGAAGTTAGTTATCGTTATCACTCTTGAGGTGAAATTTGATCATTGTTTAGCAATAAAAATTGCTCCTAAACAAATAGAAGTGCTCCCTGACTGATAAAAATTTACAAATAATTTTTGGATCAAAATTGCGAAAGTCGTTCACTTCTATAAAGGAAACCGAAAACTAAAAAAGTCTTAATATTTATTTGCAACTTTCTGCAATCAAAAATGTATTTTTCTGAGTTTGAATAATTGGTACTTCATTCTTACATTTCCGAAACAGTCGATAAAGAGCAGAGCAAACATGCTTCTCTGGATCCCCCAGTTGCAGACGAAGGTGCTGCAGAGAACCAGCACGACGACGAGCACCATTTTGTGCTCGGTTGGCTGAATGAAGTATAGATAGCCAAGGTAGTTGATCAGCAGGTTCACGTCACTCAGGATGAAAAGCACGAACGGGAGTTGGCCGAGGAGAAGCGCACGTTTCAGCACGGGCTGGCGCCCAAGATAAGAGAGCACGTTGTTGGAACAGTTTGGCTTTGAGAGGGGAAACTTTTGCTCGAAAATTGTATTCATATCAATTGTTGAAAACTAACCACGTAGCGCTTTGAGTCGCCCATTCCGTCCTCGTCTGGAGGGAACATCTCCTAAAATACAATATTATTTACAATGAATTCTGAGAAGCAAAATATAATTATAAAACATTACAAAGCGAGAGCAATTGAGCTTATTTTTTGGATGGCCATAATTTATTTTACGATCTGGACATTTATATTTAATTTTATTAGAAATATATTCTGATTGGCAATCTGATATATTTTTAATTTAATGCTGAACAGATAGAACATTAATGCTTGTGAATCCCTTTAAGAAAGACTTCGATAGAAAGTTAAATATGTTGGTTAGTCGCTTGATCCCTTATTTATAATATATCAGGTTTAGAGGTAGAGGTTTGACGGGATTTTATAAAACCACTAAGTTCTGGTTTTAAATCCAAGATAATTATGTCTTCTGCAGACCCCAAGTCGAGGAACAGTATTCATAATTTTTTATACTCTCACTGTGCTTTATAGAGATTAACCTTCCAAGAGTATTATTTAAATTATAAAAAAGTCCCTGCAGCCTGATAACTTAATGAGCAAATTATGAAAAAAGAGAACATGATATGATACTGTACAAAAGAGACAGCTGATGTTTTGTGTGTTGACATGTATGCTGGCTGTGTCAGTTTTTAGTCAGTCACTCTGCTGTCGGCACCTCTCGCTACGGCTTTGTCGGAAATTTCATTATTCGCATCCCTTTCCATCCCTCGCTGTCGCCAACCCCTTGATTGTTAGCAGCCATGTGTGTGCATAACCTACGGTTTCCGAGCGTCAAACAGCGGACGAGGTAATAAGAAGCGAGCCGCACCCGGCTTTTAATTTCGAACAAAGGGATGCGTGCGGTAGCGGTGGAAACGAGGGTTTCATTTTTTTCAGCGCATTCCCACAACAAGCGCTCCGAACTTGTTTGTCTATAGTCTAGAGTAAGGTCCGTGTATGAATGCTTTTTTTTGCCGCAAGTCCTTGACGATTGGATTGATTTTGTGATTAGCGAAGAGTTGAATTTCACATTAACCGAGTAGAAAAAATTCATTTGATTACGTCAGCAAATCGACTCAAATTAATTGATTTTCCGCTTACCGCCTCTACAAAACTGACGGAACGCGAAATATTCCCATACATAGTTTTCAACACCAAAAATCAAATTTATTTTTAACAAATTTAAGTCTATCAATTAAAAATAAAGAAAAGTAGTATAAATTTTGAAATTAATTAAAATGTCGTACAATCCAGGTCACTCTAGACAGACTATCATAATTTTAAACTAAACTTCGAGTTTCGAAAAATTTGTCTTATTGCCTTCGAACTATGCATCTCTATAAGCATATCAAATTTGTTGATAGCAGAGTTCTTCAAACATATTGTTAATAAGCCTTTTGCTTGTTTTAGTTCAACAAATCTCACAATCATTGTGACAGTCCTTAAAATCTAACTTACGTTAAATGAAATTAGTATAATGTACACATATTATTTCCTATTATAATTTACCTCAAACTCTTTGAACGCTTGCTTTTCAAACTCGTTGTAGACGTAGTAGAGGATCATGGTGGCGACCGGCTCGCAGATCAGCCCAAGCAGATAAAGCCTCTGGGCTTCAGGAGTGAAGCTGAAAGTGTGTTGGCCGACGCGCCGATCGGAAAGGCTGGCTAAATTAATGAGGATGTCGATGCCGGCGAACGAGAGCCACAAGTAGTACATGAACTGCAGGAAAATAACCAGCGAAGCGCAAGACAACAGCCACTGCACGTTTCCCTCCAACTCGTTCCGCCGCCAAGCATTGTTCACCGCGGTTCCGCGCACGTCCTCCCCGTCTGGCCGCGGAAAACCAGCGTTTGGCCTCTCTACGTTCATGTGTTTTTATGTTTGTTCTCAACAAATTTACATTTGGTGCCAACAATGCTGACAATCTAGTTATAATTGCTACAATAATCATAAAATATTTTCAAAATATGCGACAGTTTATTATAATGTATTAAATAATGTAAAATCCATAGAGTTTATGTACTTATTGTAAAACATTTAACAAAAATACAAAATATAAATTTACCAATCAACTATGAAGGAAGTTGAAGGTTTAAATTTCAGTTAGTAATTTAAAGACCTTGCAGAAAATTGATTTTAGGAGGAAATCCATTTTGCATAATATTATAATTTAAAAAGTAAACGAAAAAATAAGGTCGATTGATGTACGCATATTAAATACAAAATAATATTCGAACACAATAAAATGCTTTATATTATATTATGTGAAAACAACCAACAAAACCATTTGTCGAAAAATGAAACCAACACAAATTTTACGGTTGAAGCTCTCTATTTTACTAACGAAAATTGCTCTCCGCTCTCACAGACAGAATAAATTATTCATGAAAATAAATAAAATTTTGTGCGATCATCAGTGCGTGAAAATGCAAATCATTCGCTCTGTTTGCCAAATTTTTTGTTTTTTCTCAAATTCTTGTTCGACCTGACTTTGCTCTTTGCTTGCTGATGGTTGACTTGTTCGCCAAGCATGGCCAAGAGACGCTCGGGCAACGCGGCTAGACTGTCCTGGTGCAGCAGTCCCACCTCGTTCATAAGCTCCAAACCACGGCCCAAGAGGTCCTCGCTGCTGGCGCCGCCCACAGATCGGCGTCGACGACCCGACCTCGCAGCGACGCCTTCCACTGCACTCTGAAACATTTTGCAACACAAAAAAGCAAATTCAAAACAAATAAATGTATTGTCTTAATTATTATTTTTTAGTTTGGAATTTAGCCACATAGAGATAAATTACTTTAGGTTTGCAATGTTACAAAATTACTCCCCAAGAGGCAAAAGATATCCTGTGTCCTATGCAAATTTTTCTGTTTTTTATGAAGCGGGGTAGAGTGTGTGCTAAAAGCAAAGTTTCTTGCCTGCAAAAGGACGAGCAGGACGAGGTAGGAAATATATCCGAGGGCAGCGTTGACGTTAATGCCGCTGGGCGTGATGTTGGGGTCCATGGTGGGCTCCGGCCTGCGGGTCACAGCACTTTACATCTCGCATCCATTTTCATGCACACGCAAAAACAATAATGGAAGCGCAAATTCAAATACGTACTCGTGGAATTTGATGTAGGTGGGCGAGTCGTGCGGGTTTCCATACGGCTCGTAATACGGCGAGGCTGAAATTGGGTTTTAATGCGAAATTTGCATATTGTTTGATGAGCAGAGATTGATATTTTACCTTCGTAATGAACATTGCTGGCTGCGACGTGGTTGGCAGACCGAGCTGAAGTCATGGCTGGGGGATATTTGTGGTGGCCTAGTGATTGCAATTGCTGAACTAAAATAATCATAAAAATTAACTCATAAATAAAAAAGTGTCCCATATACCAAAGAATTTCCTTTTATATTGTACTTAGTTGTCATTTTTAAATAGGGAACTAAAATTTTTCCGTGAAATCTATTGTATCGTCTTGTTTGTGCAATTTTTATTTAATCCCAAAAACATCGTATTTTGGAAACAAAAGTATATTATACTTATAGACTGAATGAAATTACAAAATAATGAAATTCGGAATAATATGAAAATGTGGTGGTCTTTGTCAAAGGGTCACAGAATAGTTCGTTTTGAAAATAAATGATTTCCGATGGGAATTGTCTACCATTTCATTGGCCAAGGTTCTGATAGAAGTCCAAAAGGATAAAATGCTGAGCCAAGTAAAAGGTAATGCTGTTAAATGTCTAAATTTGAGAAAAGATTTGTACAATTATAAATTTCATTTATTCGAGATACAATTTTTCACAATATTCAGATCCTTAAAAATATAATTTTTAAATTTTGAAAATAATCGTGTTAAAAAATAAAATTTAACTCTCTCTTGTATTTATTTTTTCTTATATTTGTGAATTATGAAATTCAAAGCCGAAATACTCACCGATCTGATTTGCGATGTCGGTGCTGTCGGCCACTTGGTCGGCAACCGCGGCGCGTGCCGAATGCACCTGTAGGAGGGCGGCGAACAGGAGGAGCACGGTGGTAGTCGGCGTCTTGGTGGCCATGCTGAGTCGGACTGCAGTGGTCCTGCCGTGGCGGGGTTCGTTTTAAGGCGGCGCGATGTGGGTCAGCAGCGCGAACCAATTTCGACCCATCATGCGGCGCGGTCACCCTTACTTGGACGGGCTAACTAGCGTGTCACTCGCGGGCCTTAAGAAGAGGCCGCCGCGTCCGCGGCTCCTCAGCTGCTCCAAAGATGCGGCTGCTGAGTGTCGTCGTCCTGCTGCACGTCCTCGCCGCCCTCGACGCCGCCTCCAACAGCAGCTCTGCGTCCGCCGAGCTGCCCAAGGAGCACCGCACGGCGGCGGCCAGCAGCAAGGAAATCGTCACTAAAATAGGTAAGTGCTCTAAATTCATTGAGACATTCAGATAATATTACGAGATATATTTAAGCAAACAAATTGGAGAAAAAATTCTAGTTGGAAGTTGATTTTCTCCAATTTGTTTTGACATCTATTTTGTCAATATTTTAATTGGTCTAGGCAACACTCCACAAACTTCCTCGCAAACGGCTAAAATGTAATATTAAATTTGACATTTAATCATATTTTTCAAAATTTAGATTGGAAGTAGCCCGTATTTTTATTCTAAAAATTATAAAATAAGCTTGGAAATTTCTCAAATTAAAATAAAATGCTTATCGCAGGACAGTCGATCATTAAAACAATATTTCTACCCGTAAATTAACGCTGTTCACGATATTTCATTTTTCTAATGGCTATATGAATTTTATAAAAACAAATAAATTCGATTAATATAGCCAAAACGTTAGTTTGCTATATGTGCAATTTCTTTTCAATATCTCCAAAATATCCGCTAGAAGAAATTTAAAATTTCATAGGAAAGTTGCAAGAAATAATGCCAAGAATTTTTTTTATCATACTGAATATTCCTAACGATTACCTGATGGTCCTTTTTTATTCATGTTGAATTGAAAAGCCGAACATTTTCCTCAAAGCTATCAACGCCATTTTACACTCTACTAATTTTAACTTCTACAATTCTATTTTGTTATATCGACAAATATGTAATGGAGTTATGTATTTTTAGATGAAATCATAATTTATTATACATATCAATGAAGGCAAAGTGCAACAATTTTCTACACTTGTACTTTGTCAATGTCTGACCTAGTAGATGAAATAAGAATGGCTGACACACTGCTTTGAATAAATTGGTTATGCAAAATACAGTGTGCAACAGCAAAATTGAACGCATTAGAACAAACTGAATAGGAAAACACATATTTTCCATATGAACCAGAAGTTGCTTCCTAAGATTTCAAGACGATTTGCGTGTTCCAGTCAAGAAGATCAAAGGCATGGCTGATCAGCACAAACTGCCGTCGTGGCTGAACGAGCAAATCTACCAGTACGAAGACCCGATCGCGTCTGGCCACCCGCACGCCTACCACGTGATCAAGTATGACATATATTTACCCTTTCGGGCATCAGCACTTTGAGAACCCATTTGTATCATATTAAGAGTCGATTTAAGGCAGCACACTGTCCTCATTACTTTCCTGGCTGAGCGGAACCTGCGTCAGCTGCACCAACTGTGCCATTGACGTCGGCAAAGCGAGAAAAAATGACTCAATTTCCATTTTCCGCGCTTTCCACCTGCGCGCAGTTGCATCTTTTCTAGGTTCATATATTTTATTTTTTAGGGACGAGGAGCCAACGAGCGACTCGATTTTCAGTCCAACCGGTGTGAACATCAAAGGAATGCTAGGATTCGTTGAATACCTAATTCTGCTCATTCTTTTAAAGGTGAACTAGCATTGATTTAAATAACAAATGACTTGCTTTTGTCACGGCACCAATGTATGGATCCAGGGCTCCATTGATCACGTAGCCGAGAGGTACAAGCTGTCCAACAAGATCAAAGACCAGGAGTTTCTGGCCAGGAAGACGCGAGACTTGAACGAACTCAGCACAAAAATCCTCCAGAGATTGCACTAATTTATTCAACAAGCAGGGATTCCGAGTTTGGATGGTCAAATAAAACCAGTGGATTCAGCTTTTTACAATTGGATGATTTTTTTACTCTACAAACATCAATAAAACTGTTCTATCAGTTTGTCAATACAGCAAAGCATGCGCTTAATTTGATATAAAAAATTTGAAACTAAATTTAATCGATTTTGTTAAGCAGAGAAATGATAATTAAAGAGTTATTTATTACAAGATGAGGTTGTTGCTTTTTTGTTACATCTTCTCCGACAGACAGTCAGTGGCGACGCTGCTTTGTCTTCTTTCAAGTAAATTAACCGTAATTACAGCTCACGCACTCACAGTTCAATTCACGACACAAACGACACTCTTTCTTTTGAACCCAGCCTTGGCCGCCAGCTGGCTTGCAAATGCAGTCAGGGTAATTTTTTTAGCTACAACTGCGTCTGAACTGAGACGGAAAACAGTTTCAATTTTAAATAAAAACGAATCAAATCAACTAGAAATTGAACAACATAAATGCAGCCGAATTTCGGCCAAACATGGAATAATATCACAAACCAAGGCCGGGCCAGCATTTTCCGATGAAACGAAAAACTTTATAAGTTCTTCTCTCTTTCATAATAATAATAATTAAAACACAATCTTGTGTGAGTCCAACAACTCACATTTTTGCAACGTTCCGCGCGCGCGCTTACTCTTTCTCTCTCTTTCTTTCTTTATCGTTCGAACCGTGAGAATTCTTTTCCATTGAGTAGTTGTGTATTGTATTTACAGGAACATAAAAATGCCCGTCATCGCGAAGGAGATCCCTAGAAATTAATAATACGCAAGCGAGATTGATCTTTCTTGGTAGTCGTTGTCGTCGTCGTCATTTGTGTGGTATGGCAAAGAAACCAAAGTGTTTTAAATAGTTTACAAATCAGCATCAGTGAAAATAAAAAGAACGAGCTCGTTCCAACGAGTCAGCCGCTGCGAAGTCGTCGCGCGTCGGTTCAACTTGAACTTTCTTCTTATTCATCATCATCAGTATGCACAAGAAACGGAAAACGGAAAAACAGAGTCTGTGAGCCAAACTGGTGGCGTCATCTTGTGCCTGCCCGCGCGCAAACTAGCCGGGCTATCTGCGGTCTTTGTACAAGAGGTATGTCTCCAACGCCGGCGGCAAGCACAGCTCGTGGATCCGCTCCTCCAGCTGCTCCTTTCCTACACCTTGCCGTATCACTCGCCGACAAAGGTCCATCAGAGGCAAAGGCTCAGCTGAAAATTACAACTCGTTAGTCAAACAGTTCAAATGCGAAAAAGTCTACTTTTTAAATAATTAACTGGACAAATAGAAGATTTTTAGGATTAAGAATGTTGGACTAAAGACTATTGATCCTCTCTTTTATATTCAAACCCAATTTAATTTTTTTCAGGGACAATTTTAAATATCATTGAACTTTCTTTCTCACTGTCACTTTGATTGACTTTGGTTGCGAGAAACTAGACTGCGATTAGAAAGCTATAACGCAAGTAGTGTTTTACAAAACAAATTGTTTTTGCATAACACATGATAATACATATAAGATATTAAATTTCCAGTGAGTATGACTGTTTCCCTATCAAGATCTAGCCTAGAATGAATAAAATTATAACTAAGTGGGAAATCCCACTGTTACTTTACATATCTATTTATGTATAATATTAAAATAGCTCTGAATTTAAATTGCATCCTTGTTTACGCTGCAAGTTTGGAAAAACTAGGAATTGAATATCAAAATTTTCTCAGTATTGAAAATTGCAATTATTAACAGCCTTATTTAATGAACCATTATTTGAATTAATTTTTAATCTTTTAGGGATGGAATGCTCACTCAAAAGAATAGCATTGCCCAAAGAAAAGAAAGAAAAAACTTCAATAGTGTCAGGCTTTAAAAAGATTGGGATAATTCCATAGAGTAACCTTCCAAATCTTATTTTTCTTAACGATAATTTGAGCAATAATTATCACTGCATTAAGAAAATGGTCAATAACAAAACTGATAAAATTAGAAAGAAGAGCATCATATGTCACGCTATGAAATTAAACGCTTTTCGTTTGGATGAAATACAAAAAAAAACACCATTTATTTCAGAAAAATTCTGAATTTCAGTATTTAATCTCCACTAAAATAAAAACATAAAATTGAAAAAAATACTTACGGTCAAGGCCGCCGATGTACTTAATAGTGATCTCGCAGTGTCCCCAGACAGCGCTGACGATCGGGTGCAGTTTCCTGCCTTTGAGGCCTCGGAAGGCGACCCCCAGGTACTGGCCGTCAACGACGAACGCCAGGGTGCCCTCGTCCATGTCGAGCACCACCAGCAGCTTGTCGGGCACGATGAAAGTCTCGTCGGGCTTGAGCAGCGCCGGGTAGGTAACCCCGCTGGCGCTGTTTTTGCTGTCGTGGTACAGCTTGTTGCGCCCCAGGTCCCAACCCCATGACTGTTCGTTGCTGCCCACCAGGCTCTGGAATTCGAAAAGAATGTTACACAGCGGCTAAGATAATTAAATAGATTTCAACCATGGAGATTTGTTTTGAAAGACTTAAAATAAATAAAAAGAGTAATAATGAACTTTATTTGAAATCATTCAGGATTTGTTATTAGGAATATTTAATTTTGTTCATCTATCATATACAAAAATAACGTAAACTAAATCAAAACGACAGGAAATGAAGAGCACTATTTCTTATAATTATTTTTAAGCAAAGTTGTATTTTCGTAGCGTACCTGATAGCCGACAGAATGCAAAGGTGCATCCTGGGTCGCCACGCCAACGACAGCATGCGTCCCCCGCTGCCTCGTGGACCAGTGGATTTCCCAGACGTGAAGCCCTTTGGTGAAGCCGACTTTACCCCTAATGCAGTCTGTGCTTTGCGCCACAGGGTGGCGATGGAAAGTCAATTTGTCATCCTCCTGCAAGAAGGGAAGCGGTCAGTGAGATGCTCAAAAAGTTTGATTTTCAGTCCAGAGAGAGGCAATGATCAATTTGTGTGGGTTCGCACCTTGACGAATATGTTGAGGGATCTGTCCTCAGAGTTCCATGCGTGTTTCAGTTGGCACTCGCGGCTCACTGGAGGCATGTCCAGCAGCATGTCCAGCCGCGCTGGCCGCGCAAAGTCTTGAGCCAGTTCGCGTGGAATCACAGGCTTGTAGGGCTGCGGGCTCTCGCGACTCACGTTCTTAGCTCCGCCTGCGAATCGAAAGAAACCATCAAAATCTGGATATTCTGCGACTCAAAAATATCCACAGCTGTTAGGTAATATTTTTTACGCCGTCACTTTTGTTAAATAATAATTTACCAAGAGGGCAATAAAATGACTAGACTGAAAAAAATTGGCAGCTAACGAATTATTAATTAGCAGGCAAAAATTAAGAGTCAAACGTAGCATGCTTTTCATTTTGATTAAAAAAGCACTCAATAAAAATGTTTCCCTTATTTAATTACGTTTTAAACAATTGGAAAGAAAAACTATGGAATAATAATAACCATCCACTACCATTGTTAATTTTTTAAACAGTGTTTACAAAGCCATTTAAAAGTGTTGAATTCAATAATCAAAAAATCATGGTTAAAAAACAATTTAATATCGACCGTATACCCCCACAGCCCTCTATGTGAAGAGGGTTGTGTGATAATTTAAAACTTTAATTATTTATAGCCATTCACCAACCTGATATTTTCTGGCCCATGTTCATTCCCGGCCGGGAGGCGCGGGTTCGAGATCTGTGTTCGAGGTGCGCGGAACTTTTGGCCGGCAGCACCGAAGACTTGTAGTTGTGCCTACGCAGCTGACGCGCGTCCAACTGGCCGCTGTAGCGCGCGCGCCGGTGGCCGCTGCCGCTGCTGCCGGTCTCGTGGGCCGCGGAGACTTCTCTGGCCGCCGCCTGCGCTCCAACGGCCGGCTCAGTGGGTCTGCGGCAGCCCGGAGCCCCGCAACAAAGCCCCTGGTTGCTGACTAGCTCTCTACTGCGTGGCACTTCGTCTATGTACCTCCTTCTTTGCCTGAAACAGTGACAAAAACAAACTCGGTTAGACATGCGTTTCAAAAACAGTCAACTGACTATAGGTAAATAATGTTGCATTGCAACAAATTGGAAACGATTCGTTGGTCTGTTAGGAAAAGGAGCTAGCAACCAAGAAATGGTTGGACAACAATGATACTGGAAAATCAAGCATGACATCAAAAAATTCTTTCGCAAGACTTTATTTTCTTTGTGATTATTGTTAGTGTTTCAGGGGAATATCGGCTGGCTACAATTTAAAACCCGACGAAAAATTCGACTACAAGAGTACTCAGGCTGCACTCTAGAGCAATTAAAATGCTGGGAGACAAAACAGTCGTAATGCAATAATTTTATTTTCAATTTCGAGTCTGCTGCCTGTGAGAGCAGCAGCCGGTTTCATTATTTCATCTCCGCCGGCTGGCTTTACGCGGCGGCGGCAAATTGCAAAACGAAATTGTTGGCCAATGAAATGACAAGTACCGAGAACGTGTGTAAATGTCTGCTGACTGGATCTGTGTGTGTATGTGTGTGTGAGTGTGCAAGGCAGCAGTCTCTCTGATGTTATTATTATTATCATCTGCGCGCGGATAAAATGTGCGGCGTCACACAGTGTTTTGAAACAATTATTCCGTAAGAATATTGCGGGACGAGACGTTATTTTGGGCCCGTGATGCTAATCGAGTGGCCTCACGAAATAATTGGATTTCCTGTTTCTCTGCCGTAGGACCACGTTTCGAAATGCGATAAGCGTCCGTGTCCTTGAAAACAGTTTAAAAGTTCAAAGCCGGAGAAAGTGTTGCTCAACAGCGCGCATTATTTACGTTCGAATGGCCACGATCTCGACTTTTCAGTCCATTTTCTCAGCAGGGGGCCGAATTTTGCATTTCGGATTCTGGCCTGAATGTTATCAGCGTGGCACGCGCTGGTGGCTGTCTATGCATTCATCCAGCAGCTTTCGGCCAAGGCCGGATGAGTTTGGCAAACTTGTGTGCGATTAGCTTTGGTGCAATTGTTATGCAAGCCGGGTTGCCTAACGCCGCGCGCGCGCTAATCGCCGCGTCCAAGGCGCTGCTGAATATTATCTACGCCCACGTTTGCATTTCGACGATTTCGGCGCCCTCCCGCTCAACATCGGAGCAGTTGGCTCATAATTCATTTCACTACTCGCGCAGCAAGCATTTCACGCGGCTAACCTTGAATTTTTTGCTCTCCGCCGCTGCTGTTGCTGCTGCTGCTGCTCGGTGGTGAGATAATTCGCTCTGCCATACAAGGATACTTTCTAAACTGCTAGCATGCTAAATAGCAGCATTACACAAATTTCAACTTTTGTGTGTACACACGCACTTGTACACGCGCGTGCTCTGTGAATGGACGATAAATCAATAGCGGGCACGACAATTACAGCTGCACGGGGCGCGTGTTTGCACGAGAAATTTAAATTCGTGCCCGAGTGTTTCGAGCATCGACTGCTGCTGACCCAGCACCACCTCGGCCAGCAAGGGCAGGCAATCTGTCTCACTTGCAAAATACAGCAGAGGTCGACCGCTCGCGAGTGTCGAAAACGCACAGTCTAAAAAGGCTCACAGCTCACACGCAGAGCGCGAATCGCAATGTTGGAATTATTGCTTGAAAGGCGACTTATTCGCTTTGATCGATCGATTTTACCGCCTCTTTTAATGCAACGGGAATTTATTTCAAGAAAAATAGGGAAGACAAATTCGTGCCCGACTTTGAATAGTCCCCTGAAACACCTGGCGCATTCTTTGGCTTCGGAAACATTTTAATGAGCGTGCTAGGGGACGTATAAATCACGGTGCGTTCACAAATTTGGCGGACAACCAGCAAACTAACGACCGCCGTCCGGAGCGAAAAGAGTTTTCTTTATTCCTTTACCAAATGAGTGAGTGAGTTAGTTGGGCTTATTTTTTCCTTCACCTAAGGCCACATATGACCTTCAAAAGGAGGAGGAGGAGAGAGAGAGAGAGAGAGAGAGAGAGAGAGAGAGAGAGA